>NW_016157121.1:247795-265300 GCF_001687245.7 Rhagoletis zephyria | reverse complement strand
TGGCACCGCCCACTTATGATCACATATATGTATATCGGTAACCGTTCTACCAATTTGTACCAAACTCGGTGTGGTTATTGTGCTTGCCACATATAAGCAAAACGTTGAAAATTATTGAAATCGGACTAAAATAACGGCCGCTTCTCATATAACGGTAAATTTCAGAAATGCTTGAAACTTCAATATTTCGAAATTGAAGGACGCTAATTTACGCAAAATTGATACACTCCGGCTTACCATCTAGCGGAAGGTTTCGGAAAGGTGAAAAAACATATTTAATACTTGCGCCGGGTATTTAATGTTCGGCTCCGCCCGAACTTAGACTTTCTTACTTGTTTTGTTTAATTTTAAATTTTAAAGCAGTTGGCAAACTTATTCAAAAGTATTCTAAAACTAAAACGTCCGGCAGTGTGATACATGTTTCAACTAAGTGACGAATTAAGTTAAAATTGACTTTTAAAATAGGTGGCAACCTCAATCTCAATTAAGTGGTGAATTAAGTAGAATTTGACTGTTTAAATAGATGGCAACCCTCTTACACATGAATTTGTAGTTAAGGCATAAAGCCTTTTCAAACCTATATCGATTGAGTCCCATCCTTAAAAATTCATTTAACTCTTAATAAATAATTAAAATTTAAAAACACCTCAATGATATTCCATACATTCAACCGATTTGAAGTCTGATTATTTTTGACTAACCTTCGTAGGCATCACTTTAAGCTGACATATATATATGTAACAGTAGCTGCCACACATCATCCAGAATTCATCGCATGAGGGATCTTTTTTTGAAATACTTCGAAAGCTTGTCCTTAAAGTTAGCTTTAAAATAAATTTGAGAATCGTATGCGTTTCATGAAGCGGTCAATTATTGCTTTAGCTACACCCCTGCCCTACAAACTTACAGATGCACATTTATCCTACAGCCATCATTCACAGAAATATTCCGTATGCAAATTAGGGCGTGACCTCAACCATAAAGGAGCGTTTGCAGCAATTAATATTGGTCATTAAACATAATTAAATGCACTCCATCAAGATAATTATATGTACTACAGCATTAACATATCTACCTACATACATACAAACACAAATAGAAATAAGGATATATTAACGCGCATCCAAATACAATATAAAAAGTTTTCCACACAAAAATAGGGCATCTATAAAAAACAAGCAACAACACAAATGCAATTGGGCAAACCGCAATACTCACTCAAGTGGACATTAGAAATATCCAAATGGGAATTTTTTGTTCATAAAACGGTGCACGCCTGCCTTACAGAAAATTTATTTGCGGGGTGTTACAAAACACACGCCCACATACATAAATATGTACTCGTACATAGCAAGCGAAAGTGAACCAAAAATCTATGGAAAATGCGCATATGGCAACAAATAAAAATACCAAACAAACCACATCGAAGCGGTCGGCGAAAACTGGAAAAGAAAATCGCATAAAGTTTCCCTTTCTATTACGAATAAATTATGGCCATTTCACAAGTAAATAAAAATACAACCGAAAGGGAAGAGTAAATAAAATAAAACAAAAGGAAACTCATTACACCATCGCCTATTATCTGAGGGGAAAAGTTAAGCCATTGTGTGTTCAATACACTCATATTCGCTGGGGAAAAAATGTGCATAAAATAAAAGTAGCGGAATACATACACGTACGGGTGCCTACGTAGCTTATAAATACACACTTTGTATCCAAAGCGTAGTTGGCAAAGTGTGGGAAATTTATTTAATTTTTCGCTTGATTTGTGTACTTTCCTTTTGCTACGAAGCTTATATGCGTTGCTGCGGAAAGACGCGGCAGGATATTTTCGCACTTATTCGATGTTGTATATTTACAGTGAGGCTCATGCGAAGGTATGCTAAGTAAAATGAAACAAATTAATTTCAAAATAGAAACAGTATTCCTTTAACTTGTTTTTACTTTGAGAAATTATTATTTTCCTTGGGTCGTGCTTCTTCGAAAGACAATATGTTATGTTCAAAACGATGAGCTCCCCAATTTTCCGTTGGCCATTAGCATGCAGTCCCAATATGTATGACTGTAACTGTCGTTACGTCTCGCCTTAAAAGAACAAGCGTTGTTTTGGTTCTCAATGTTCTGGTATTAATACTGTGACTTGTCTCCTATCTTTCGAGTAAGGCCAACGACATCTAAATTTGGTTTACGAAGGCTTCTTATAATTTAGATGCGATCGCATATGGTCATATTAAAGACGTAAACATAAAACAGGACGAAAACCTCGAATGACTGGAGCACTCAAAGCTTAGGTTAGGTTAATATGTGGTGGCCTTCATCTATGTCCCACGTAGAGGCGCAGTAAGGCTTAAACGGTCTCGTTCTGATATATGATGATTGAATAGGATCAATGTTTATTCCGAATGCTTAGAAATAGAACCAGTTAGTTTGTCTACTGGGTCTTGTAGTTAGCAGTTTTTCGTCTATGCTTTCCATCACTGCGACTGTAGTCATTCGCCGGAAACCCCATTCTTCTGGCGTATGTTTCCATAAGGAAGTGACCACGTAAAGATTCCAAAGCAGACGATGCTGTGAGCGTTGCAATTGCAAAAGAGAGAAGGTTCTGGTTTTATAAAGCCTGTCCTATGTTTGCCACGTTTGCCCGCACATCTGTAGAGTATTCCAATTTTTATTAACCCGAGTAAGGGAACTCGTCCTACAACATAGCATGTCCTACGCCACCATGCCAATGCTCAATCCTCATCATACCACTGATGCATAGTAAAGCTAGTCATTAAAGCCCGTGGACCTTGAAAAACGTGGACTTCACATCTCGTTATTTACAATTGGTTTGGCAATGGCTGCATATAACCAAATTACCAGTTTCTGTCTAATATACCAGTTCTTCGCTATTAGCTTACGGTAAGTTCAAAGTCACTTGTGGTACAGATTCCATAAGTGTTTGTCTTCAAGCATCACCACTACATATTTTAATTATTTCGAGTATTGTTTCTTTGCCATGAAGGAATCAATCTTCATTAGTTTTTAAGGATGGGTTAAATTTTTTTAGAAGCCACTGTACTGTTTGTGTGTGCACGTATAGTACATATATATGTATATTGTATGTACTTACTTACACGGTTGCCATTTCCAATTTATTTTTCGGACCAAGAAAAGGGACCAAATGGTAAAAAATTGACCAATTTTTAATACATCGGGAAATTGAGTGGAATTTATTCCTCTTTATCAAGATAAACATTTTTTTTTATATTGCATCCAAAGTGCATTGCTATTGTATATTATTAACATTATATTATTCAAAGTTTTAAATTATAATTGGTTTCTTAATTTCGTTTTTATGGATACTAAACCAAAAAATGTGCGCTCAGCTACTGCGGAACTGTGAGGCAGATTTAAAATGTTATGAACTAAATCACACAATTCTCTGAAGGCCGCTTCACCCAATCCATTTTTAATTAAACTTACTTGATCCCAAAATCGTTCTATATTGGTATAGTTTTTAAAGTTAACGTCACTCAACCTCAATTTGCGAAATTGAAATTCAATTATATCTGCATCATCTACCAATGCAGAAAATTTCAAGATGTTTAATATCTTTTCGATTGAAATCGAATATTATTTTCCATTATTAGTCATGCCATATTTGAAGATCTGCGGCAAGGCGAGCCCACACTTTTAGCATGAGTTGCCAATGGACTAAACGAAAAGAAATGGACCAAATTGGGTCCATTTGGACGAAAACGGCAACCGTGCTTACTATGTATATTTGTATGTGATATAATATGTTGAGGTGCTGAAGTTGTTGAATAAATATTAAGTAAAATGTACGAAACTGGCAGCTATGGCGAAATGATAAGAAAACAACAGCAATCACAGTGAAGTTTCAAGGCAAAGGAAATAAAGACTTGAAAAAGTGTTTAGCCAAGGTTAATCGATGTATATATATGTATATGTATGCGGTGAAGATTTTTTTTGAACGTTTCAGCTGCACTTGAGATACTTTCAGAGAGAAAGTGTTATTAAATAACAACGAAAGAACTTGAACCTAGGCATGGCAGTGCTTACATACATACACATGTATTTATTCCTGCCAAATATAACATCGATTCAAAGAAGAGGCAGACATTTATGTAAATGTTAAAATATTTTTATATTGAGCGTAGCTACTTCCCTACTAAAAACAAATTTAATTTATCATAAAACGCTATATATATATATGTATGTACAACAACATCAGATTGGCTACTATAAAGGCATGACAAGGGTGGACGTTTTTATGAAACCGATATATTTTCGAAATAAACTCAGTATTTGGACCGATCCGGTTTTATCCTCTTTAAACAAATATGGTATGCCGATCAAAATTATAAGCCATTAGAAGTGGCCAGTCAGCAACCCCATAAGTTGCCTTCTGTTTCATCTTCCTAGTTAAATCAGATATCTAGCTAGCCTTTTGAGCTTGAGGGTACAATGAGTTTTGTCCACCCTATTCAATCAGCTTCCGATTGTGGTTTTGATAGTCGAAGGTAGGTATGCTGTAGCCGCTTGTGAACCGAGCAATGCCGCGTTTGAGCTTTCTCCAGACAAATGGTCTGGTCACAGCGACTCACGTGTGACTTGATACCCAGAGTAGGACAGGTTTGTTACGTTTGCCAACATAATTAAGTTGAGACCTGCAGTGCCGGAATAGCCCGGAAGTAATTAGAAGACGGCCAATTTCTGTGACAACAGACATATTTACTCCTATCTCTCTACTCTCGAAATTGTGAATACCTCGGTGCAAATCTGTAACACGTAGGGCTGGGTAGGTTCGGGACCTAAAAATTGAATGTCTATATGGACGGAATCGGGATAGAATATTTAGTTCCCATCACTAGTGTAAATCTAAACATCGATGAAATAGAAAAGCGACAGTATTTTTTGCTTGTAATTTCAAGCTCCAGTGAGGCGAGCGGCAGAAGAAAGAAGAGAATGGCGGGCCTTGGGCAAAATTCAAATCAAGATTACGATCAAGATTATGATTATGGTTAAGATTAAGAATAATATTAATATTAAGATTAAGATTTAAATTTAGATTAATATTAAGATTAAGATTAAAATTAAAATTAAAATTAAGATTAAGATTAAGATTAAGATTAGAATACAGATTAATATTAAAATTAGAATACAGATTAATATTAAGACTTAGATTAAAATTAAAGTTAGGATTAAGATTGCAAATAAGATTAGGTCAAAATAAGTTTAAGAAAAAGATTAAGATTTAGACTAAGTTTAAGATTACGACTAAGATTAAGATGAAGATTAATATTAAGATTAAGATTAAAATTGAGATGAGGAATAAGATTAAGGTTAGGATTAAGATTAATATTAGGATTTCACATTAAGATTAAGATTTAGAGTTAGATTTAGATTAAGTTTAAATTTAAGATTAAGATTAAGATTCAGATTAAGATTAAGATTAGGCTTAAGATTAAGATTTAGATTAAGATTAAGATTAAAATTAAGATTATGATTAAGATAAAGATCAAGATTAAGATTAAGATTAAAATTAGGATAAGATTAAGATTTGGATTATGATCAAGATTAAAATGAAGATTTGAATTCAGATTAAGATTAAGATTGGGATAAATATTAAGATTAAGATTATGCTCAAGATTAAGATGAAGGCAACGATTAAGAGTAATATTAAGATTGAGATTGTGACTAAGATTAAGATAATTGTTCACTGCAGAAAAATGATCATATAATATGCTGAGCTATACGGCTAAAACGAAGAAATGTCATTCACTCAAAAATTTTTTTGTACAATGTATGACTTCCATAAAGTTTACTAAGCATGTTTACTCTTAAATTCGTCTTTTGGTACCGCAGTCCAACTTTTTTTTTCTTCTACTGAAGAACTTCTCTCTTTATTCCTTTAATTTTTCTTAGTTTTTAATCATTGCTGGAATCAATTTGTTTTTCCTACTTTTGAGAATTTTAAAAGTTCTTATCATTTTTAATTAAAAACTTATAATTCAACACCATCTTGCAATGCTGCTACTGAACTACTTACATACGTTTAATGTCTTATATTTTGCTAGAAAGTAACTATCGTGTGAGGAAGCCAAACATACAAGCAAAACTCCATTCTCATCTCTGCGAATACTACAAATTCTTTGCGATCAATAAAAATTTGCTGCAAGTCGAATTTGCTTAAAGAAAAATTCATGTCACATTTTTACGATTGCAACACGTCCGTCTAACTGAAAATTGCAGATAAACGAGATAAACAATGAAAACAGGAAAGAAGTAACAAAAAACTCGTAAGAAAGAAACATAACAGCAGCAGCATTAAGAATACGGATTAGTGCATTGCATGCACGTAACGTAAACAAATAAACAACAAGGCGCAGTTAATCGGGCCGACTGGCGAAGACGAACGCTCACACAAAAGCACACACATAGTACATGCGCTTACATATGTCGTAAAATCATCGAAAGAGATGTGAAGACGTGCAACTTTAAGATACGAAGAGTAAAATGCTCACAAGAGAAAGCTTGCAAAATATTTACAAGACTTGTCTTTGCAATTGTACGCAGCTTTCTGGCGCCTGGAAGTAGGCAATTGAGTACATTGTGCATAAAAACGTTGTTAATTTTTTTCCATTTGTTAAATAGCGAGGAAATAAAAACGTTTGCTGTACAATTTTATTTCAGAGCAATGGATAAGGATGCTTGCTAACTGTTGTCGCTTGGTATTTGACGTATGTAGCACGGTAGACAATTTACTTTTCACTTTTTTACCTTTTAAATGCCGATCACTTCCTTTTCAAGCTTAACTGGCATTGCTTGATAAGCACTGCACGTAGTGTCGATAAATTCTAGCTGCTGCGTATAATTTCTAGTAGCATACATTTAGGCGTTTAAACATTTTTCTTTGGCACATACGCTTTAGACAACATTCTTATACATATATATTATTTTAACGTATTTATGTATGTATGCATGTAGATGAAAGAGTTTTTAGAGACATTTTTTTTTGTTATTTGTGCAAATCAGCTATCAAATAAATAGCGTAAGTTGCTGGAAAAGAGCTGCAAATTAATGAAAAAGAATCACAAAAATAAAACCAAAAAACATAAAAGAAAATTGTATCTCAACAAGAAAAAGACATCTTAAACCTGAACCTGAACCCGAAACGGAATGGCTGATTAAATTGCTCTTCACTTGATATGGGCGCCGAAGTACTGGAACCCACCAGGCAACGAGAAGGCGGACGAACTTACATGGGAGGGCACACCCGTTTCACTTTCGAAGACCTGGAAGAGTTTTGACATGCCACTGCCTACCGGCAAGCTAATTTAAGGGATCTATCTTTCAAATTAGCAAGTCTTGAATAGAAAAGTCGCAACACTTGCAGTATGACGAAACTCATGCGGCTGGAATGGAACGAGAACGGTCGGAATGTCTTCTCATGCTGGGCAAAAGAGACTTAGCTACAGCGAAGGGCCTGCTAATAGGCAACGCCGCCATCGACTCACTCCTGAGAGTTATGCAGAGCAAGAAATCTTGCAGCACCCACCGTAAGAATGTCCCGAACTCTTTTGAAGAAAGTTGATGGGCTCAGAATTTTTCTAAGGTTTAACCTAACCTAGAGTTCTGTATAAAATACAGCGGCTCCGCTGGCTTGGTCATGCCCTTCGAATGGGCACCGATGCTCCAGCTCTGAAAGTATTCAACTCGGAACCCGCTTGTGGTAGCAGAGGAAGATGGAGGCCTCCACTACGATGGAAAGACCAAGTCGAAAAGGACTTGCCTTCACTTGGCTTTCCAATTAGCGTCGTCAATTGGCACAGAAGAGGAGCGATTGGCGTGCTTTGTTGAACTCGGTCAAAATCGCTTAGGTGGTTACAGCGCCAAATAATAAGAAGAAGAGAAGAGTTCTGTATCTTTATAAATAAAGAATAAACCTGAAACCGTAGGGTATCGTTCCCCCATGGTACTATCGTTGTTACTTACACTATACTGAAGTAGCTCAAGAAGTCTCAAACCAAAAAATTTGTGCAATAATTTATTTCAAACAAACTATTTTCTTATGCTTATTATATTTTAAAGGGTCGCCAATTTTTTTTTATTACAAAAGGGAGAAAGGTTATCTTTATATGTTCAGCGAATTAATACAAACTAGGAGTGCCAGCTACTGCCGAAATTGGATAGTTTTTCTAGGTTTTTACGTCGTTTAAATTATAGGGCAAAAAAAAAAATTATTACCAGAAAGTCTCCTGCTCTTTGAATGTCTTTGGTAGCACTTGTAATCGATCCAATGCATTTCAGTTTGTCGATAAATTTCGATAAGTTGATACATTTTTTCCACTATTTTCGATAACTGTGCGTTTCGAGGGCTCGATAAATTTCGTTAACTCATAAATGTATATATCTCGGGATAAAAATGACAATTCGGTAAAATTAGGATACCTCTATAAATTTCGATAACTCGGCTAATTTTGATAGCTCCATATTTTTCCAAAGCTATTGAAATATTTCGATAACTTGTTCCACTGTGGTAATACGAATATATAATAGCCTTGAAATTTCGATATATTTTAAAAATTTCCAAAAATTCGATTCGTTAAATCGATAAATTTCAGTAAATCAATAAGAATCGACAACTCGATAAATTGATAGAGATCGATAAAGATTTTTAGCTCTTTAAATGTTGATAATTCAGAAAAAAACGATAACTTGATAAATTTCATTAACTGGATAAATACCGACAACCCAATAAACATTGATCAATTTGAATAATTCGAAACGTTGTGTTTATTCGATAAAAATGGATAACTCGATAAATTTCGATAACTTGATAATCTTCGATAACTAAATTTTGTATGACTGAATTTATTTCGAATCCTAACGCAAAATTTCAATAAATTTTCTTACCCCTTCTTATGTATTTCTGCATTATTTCCAATGTTGCTTTTCCTTTTTTACTTAATCGTTATTATTTATTTCTTCATCCTTACATTTATCTTCAGCACAAAGCTTAATTTCAATTGCGAAGTAAACGCAAAAATTACTCAAATTGAAAAGCTTGCAGCATCAACTTTATACAAATACGGAAATTTTTAAACGAGGATTTTGGCTGCAATTTTCAATCATTTTTGTGTTTCGTAAGTTAGAAATAATAGAGTTTAAGGGCCAAGTTTTTGCGTGATTTAACGGAAGAGGATAATTATGTATTATTATATACTAGCTTTTACCCGCGGGTTTCATCCCACGTCAGAAGGACTTGTGGTTACGAAGTTATGGCTGATAAAAAATTCCAAGCCTATGTTAAGTGCTACGCCCCCTTTTACAAACGTATTTATATATACCCTACTATAAGCACCTACCATAGATATGCCTGCATACCAAATTTCAAGTTCATGTGACTTACGGTTTTGAAGTTAGAGCTGATTAAATAATTCACGCCTATGGGAGGAGCCATGGCCCCCTTTTCTAATATCGCCCGTATTTTCTAATGAGTATGGAATTAATTTTATTTTTCTCGATAGCAAGTTTCATAAATATTTCAATAGTATACAACATGAAAATTTTAGTTAGTATAGGTGTGCCACGCCCTCTTTTCCAGTACTGCCCATTTTTCTCTATGCCTGTAACCTTCCCGGGCTAAAACCAAATAAGTGTGCAAGTTTTCGAGCGATTCCGTGCCGCGGTTTAGAAGTTATAAGGTAATAAACAAACAGACATTCACATTTATATATATAGATATATTTCGTCTCATTTCCTACATATTTTTACAGAGAAGATCGCAAAAGGAGGCCCATATTTTTACACATAATTTTAGAAATATCAAAATAAATGACAATTAAAAAAAAACTAAGTACGAGGTTCTCTTGTAAATAAATCAAAATTTTAATTTTTTTTTATAAAGTCAATTTAACAAGCAGCTCGTACGTTTAAAATTACGTGTTC
Source organism: Rhagoletis zephyria (assembly GCF_001687245.7). Lineage (NCBI taxonomy): Eukaryota > Metazoa > Arthropoda > Insecta > Diptera > Tephritidae > Rhagoletis > Rhagoletis zephyria. The sequence continues at coordinate 255,343 of NW_016157121.1, read as the reverse complement.
TATTAATCGCTACTCAGCCTATAAAAGTCTTAGTTATCATGTTGAAAGAGGCACATCATAAACGGGACAATGTGGAGTGTGCCAGCGCAAAAGGACTACAGCGATCCAAGAAGTGTTATTGGCCTTAATAGACTTCTTGAATTCTGCTTTTATTAACGCATGGAAACTTGACTGCTTCATTCGACTGAAGGCGCTGAAGAAAACATATACATATATCTATAAAATCATAAGTGACATTGTTTTTACCTGTTTTGTGAATGTACCAAAATTATAAGTAAGCTAAAAAAAACTCTGCATTGCAAGGCGTTTGCTAATGTACATACCGATGGTCCTCTGCAATAACGGCACAAAATCAAAATTAAATAAAGAACCTTTACTACTGTTAAGTGTCTCATGCCTCTAATGCTTGTCTACTCCATGTCAATTCTTTACTACTTACTTTATAGTCCCATACTATTTACTTTAGTAAAGACTGAACATGGGTTATATAAGGATCTAATCCTTGAAACACTTAACAGTAGTAAGGGTATGGGTTTATGTCTCTTCTTTTCTTCCTATATTTATTTGCCATTATTGCTTAATTTATTAACAGACCCTCTTTTCATGCCAATCATTTAAGTCAAGCTGCCCATATGAACATACATTCATACAATATTTTGACACACCACAATTTTCCATAAACTGACTGGAATATGTCTCTATAAAACACACGCACGCACATATGCGTAGATATAAACCATAGTGAAGAAACTATTTATAACAATTGTCTTCCGCTCATCGTTCATACGACCGCACATATTTCCACTGCAAGCACTTTCATGATGAATTGGTTATTTATCGTTGAAAGGCAAACTCGACCAGCCCAGCCCAGCCCAGCTCAGCCAACCCGCTTTAACCTCCCCACACTCCACACTGCAGTTCACTTCACTCTTATCACTCTTCAATAGCGTGCAGCTCTAGTGCCCTGGCACCATAAATAACCCACCGAGTGTGTACCCTTTTCAGGCACTTTGTAGGCGCCTGTCAACAATTCGAGGACACTGGTTATCCGAGTGTGTCCGGACGTCCAGTTGTTACACAATTCATTCGCCAAAACTCGAGATTCGACGGCCTTTTTATGACAGCTTCGTGCAAATTTACTCATTTCGGCACTTACACTTTCAATAATGGCTGATTTCCCTCTACTGGAATATTTTCATTAGCATTTTTTTTTTTTGATTTTTACTCGTATTTTTGCCTTTTTTCTCCTTCGTCAACTTTCGCGATATCTTTTTTACTGTTTACTTATCCGCAAACGATATGTGCAAATTTTTGTTTACCCATTTTGTTGGGGGAAGAGTTGGTTGACGTAGGGTACATTTACATATATGCATAAAATTGTTTGCCAATTATTCTTTTATTTTCCTTGCCGACGCTTTTTCCTCGTTGATTTTTATGTCTCTGTTATATGTGTGTGGCTTTCAGATATGGATAATTTGCCTTTTATTTGCATTTATTTTTTCTCGCCATTCCTTTTCACTGCGTTTCGTTTATTGTAATTTGAATTTAGTTTGCATGTTTTTGATTTGATTTGCGTTTCTTTATTAGATTTGCTCGATTTCGGCCCACCCACGGACCGCCTGTCGGACAAGCGATTATTTATGTTGATTTGAATAAATGGATGTGAATAGTATAGTAAAGTTGTGGAAACTTTTGAAATATGTATTGTAATAGTAAAAATTAAAGATAAAATGTTACAACTATTTTTGTGGAATAAGCAACGAAACGGAAGAAAGCATAGAAGATATTTATGTACCTAAAATAGTTCAATATTATAAATTTTCCAACCCTAGCCAATGTCTTTCGAATTCCTTTTCACTTTTTATATATTAAATAAAGTCCATCTATTGTTGATACTGTTTAAAGAGAGTCGAACCAAGAAAGATGGTTCGAAGAGATATGCAAGAATGCCACGTGAGAAAAAATTAGTCAAAAAAAAAAAACTACTCGGCTGAGTTATTCAAGCTATAGAGAAATATTGAAACTACATCCATAGCACGAGGAAGGGACAATATCACAAAAATGTTGCTTAAAACTTCAGAATACTTCTTTTTTTTCAAGAAATTATTGATATGGATATGTATATAGATACAATGTTAAATCTATTAGGGAGTTCACAAGGTGTTGTATACTGTCGTATAATATCATCATGGCGTTTACCGGCATTTTGTTCATTGTATTAAATACTTTCCCCTTCGAAAAGTAGTCGCCGAATCACTCCCTTATAGGAAATTAGGGGGATTTACCGTTATAATTATTAACTGAAGTTTCTTATATAAAGCATAGGCATTAGGGTGATGAAAAAAAAGTTTAAAATGTTAAGCTATCACCCCCTAGAAATAGAAAAAAAGAATACTCGTAATGTTGGTTTGAAAAGAATAGATATTTAGAACTGCCTCATAACCTATGAAACTTTCTATGAATTTTATACAAGGAAAAACAAATTTTTTCGTAGGAATGATACAGAACTCCTAAAAATCGATATTTTTCAATTGTAAAACTCTGGTTCTCTTCAGGAGACTTCCAATAATAATTTACTATTTATTAATAGTAAAGCTTTTTTATGGATCCCCCATGGGGGATGGAAGTTTTTGGGGGCCTATAAAAACTAATTAATATTAATAAATGGTTAAATAAGCATTTGGGTGTTGTTTGAAGTATCCTCAACAGAAACGGAATTTTCCGATCAAAGAATATTGATTTTTTTTCACTTAGAAAAATCCTAGAGTGTGAGAGCTAAACATTTTTTTAAACTTTTTTCCCGCATGTATGTATTTTTGTACCACCCCAATATACCAGTAAAAAAGTAGATATTTGTACTCCAGGTCGACGATCCCATTACCAGGCAAATATAATTTGAAACCCATGCGAATTTTATATTGACAGTGGCGCTAACTTTCGATGCTTAGAAAGCTCGGTTCGACTGTTTTAGTTAATCACGGTAACACGAGCAGACGGTTATCCATTTCCCTTTAATTTGGCACCTTATTTTTGAAAATCGAACGAACGGCGCAGGTCTAATGACCTGCACAAAAAATGCCCTCGCGCGAGAGCTAAGGTAGCCTAACTGGAGCTGATTTCAAAAATACTATTTATATACAGCTTAAATCGCATTACTAGAATCGAAACGGTGGAAGTCCGAGACACGCACTTTNTTAGTGTGTGCTTTTGTTTTTTTACTTGGATATGCTCTTAACCATACCACGTATTCTACGTTTAAATTTAGCGGCTGTATCTCCGATACAGCCTGCAGACCAAGACGAAGGCGCTGGACTGTTCCTTTTTTATAATGGGTAGCAGCACGTATGTAGGTGCCATGAACTTTTCTGTAAAATACAGAATTTATTATTTATATATCCTTCTTTCTCATATTATTAGATAGGCTCCTCTGGCTGTCATGGCCTCACTAAAACACCTTCCAGGCACCCTTCTGCCACTTCGCCATGACTAGAAGTCGCGCTGAGTCATAAAATCGCTTTCGCATTGCCTAAGCGTAATTTTATTGCATTTTCTTCAAGCGTGTGTGCGTGTGGGTGCATGTTCATTTTTTGGCCTTTTTGCGTCGATCTATCTCACTTATTTCATGTCCGGTTTCCTCCTTTTTTTAGGTTTTAAGTTTTTTTTCGTCTTTTCTACTAAAAAACTATGCAAGTTTGCTTATGAGACTTTCGTCACCAATTACCATCTCTTTCCTTTCAATTCGCTGCTAACGTTCACTTGATTGTCATTTGTTTGTAGGCGGTCACATGTGATTGATTACTACTTGAAGTGACAAACTGACGCCTGCTGGTGCCGAAAAAATATTATTTATGTAGTTACCAGTTGAATTATATCTGCTTTGGGCGTTGAAATTTGCATTTGGTAGAAAATAATTTCGTTGTCACTAAGCAAAATACAATTCGTATTTCGTTTTGCTTTCACCAAACGCATTTTTAACGTAATCGGCATAAACAATTTTAAATATTTTCCGCAAGACTCTTATCAGCTTTTAAAAATGTATCGCCAGACAATTTTGGGATTTCTCATATTGTCAAAGGTATGGGTTGCCTTTTTTCTTTGCCCTACTGAGGATTTTACAAAGTTTCACACCAAAAATAAAAATTTACTTTAAAAATTTTCTTATAAATCTTTTGCAGTAATGTCCCGAAGGCTTTAGAAAAAACAGTTTCTCTTGCTCGTTAATAAATGCCCAACAAACCCAAAACTATAAAATTTGCAAAATCCCTTTATTGCATTTAACCATTTTTAATGTCCTTCGTTTGCCTTGTTGCCATAATTTTATGCACTTACTTATCCTTTTTCATAAATGACTGACCTTTCGGCAACCGCAACTGCACCTTTTCGTAACCGTAAGTAACCCAACTGCAACCCCTGGTGAACCTTTTTCCTTTCGGGCACCGGTTTTCATACCTTTGTATATATATGTAAATTTGTATGTGTTTATGCTACATACTTATGTATGTCCCAGCGGGCAGTACCGAGAGTGCGAAGTGATAAACGAGAGACAGTTGCAAGTGAGTTTTTAAGTGGTTTACTATGAGCACCTTTTCTTGTTATTTATGAAGGTAACACTGCGGTCGCCTTCGATAACATTGCATCCCGCTGGCCTTAGGCGTAACTGGATTTACACATTTCTTGTACATGTAGCTTTCGAATTTGGGTGAAAGGTTGTATATCCATACATATAAAAAAGCTATTTCAAGTGGGTTAAAATATGGAGAAACCACTTCTGTATACCACCACAAAAAAGTTGTTGAAAAGGTAAATATGTACGTTAAAAAATTAGCATTCAAGAATTGGTGGTTTGCATTCACTCTAAAACTAAGTTGGGCTTTGTTTTCTTTATTTAATAAACATTTTTTCGAAGTTCTGTTATTGACGGAAAAACCACAAAGTTGTACTAAAAAATTATTATGTATGTATTAACTGACCGATTCTCGGGGCTTCGTTTTCAGCCCTGATAACACGGAACGCTGCATGTTTAGCTAGTTCGTTTACCACGCACATCCCATCAGGGGATGGGTGGAGGACGAGAGCAGTGGTTCACAGAATCGTTCGAAGCTTGGCTTCCAGAACAGAGTAGTGTTTTTCAGTGGAAGTTGCTGCTATTAAGGAAGCAATTCATTGGCTGCTGTTGGTCGCGGTAAAGAAGGTTAACATCTACTCAGACAGTGCTTTGGGCTCATTTACAAACGCTGGCAGCTTGTTATGAGATGCGTGAACTCGTTTTCGATCGCGTCGGACTATTACCGTGTTAGTCTTGTATGGGTGCCAGGCCATAGTGATATCGCGCAAAACTGTGCGGCCAATGAACTGACCACAGACTGCACCCGCCCCCTTAACTACTTCTGGACTTCTATTTGAAAGATTGGCCTCAGGTCAGCTCAGCGTATTCTGGGTAAAACCAGACTTTGCGGTACTGCGAGGTCATTCTAGCCGAGGGTGGAATGGTCTAGAGATCTCCTTTGGCTCGCGAAGCCGGATCGCTCGATTCGGGTAGGTGCACTGACCGGCCACAGACCTATAGCGATTAACGCAGTGAGATCAAATATATGACCTTTTGTCGCAGCTGCATGGAGGACGACGCACAGTGGTCTGAGAGTGGCAGAAAATCCTAATTTCGAAATGTGTGGAAATATCCAACTAAGTGGTTGACTCGATCCTAAACATGTCTACTAACAGGTTTTAAGGATTTTTTCAAAAGGAAAACCAGCAATTATCAAAAGACACAGGAAGTCGGTGTGGTATGAATATAAGTAGCTTGCGGCGCAGTGCGGTAGAGGGTGATTGGTATAAAAATACTTTGTACACTTTAAAATAATAGCAAGACACCTTTGAGCTGCTTCCGATTGCGTCCATACCGCCATGCCTGGTTGAAAATCCACACAATGTGTTGTATATCTCGGGGTTTTAATGCAAAAATAGATCTTGCATCAAACTTTTGCTATTTTGGAGGATCGTTCCTAGTCCCTGGGCTGATGGGCGTGGCAGTTGACCGATTTTTCCCTTCTTTCAGATTTGTGTCTTACTAGGTCAATCTAAGTTTCAAATCAAATTTCGTTGAAATCGGATAAAATTTACCATATCCGCCCCTAGTACAGTGGGCATGGCAGTCTGCTAAATTCAACCATTTTTCACATTTATTCATTCCTAAGCAAAAGTTCTCCACGATACAATTTTCACCAAAATCGGAGCACATTTACTACTTTTTGCCACATTTTATATGGAGCTCTTCCACTGTGTTGTGTGACGTGGTCGAATCATCTCAGCACCTTCTCTAAGACAGCCCAGATTTTTCTAGTTTGTCACTCGGAAACTTGGTTTCGTACTTTCTGAATAGTCTAGCTCCCATAGACTCCGGGACTAGAAGCAAAGATTGTGGCCAAATTGAGTCCCTTGACTAGTGTCAACTACCTTAAAGTAACTTACAAAACTGTGCTTAAAAATGTTTCTAAATCCTTGAACTTCCAACAATTTATAAAAAAGTATTCGCGCTTGACTCCAAGGACTAAGCAATTCTTAGATCCGATATTTGTTTAGAAATTTCGGGTTTAAATATTGATTTATTGCATTTTTAAAAATTTCTTTGAGAGCTACATGTTATAATTTTGACTTTAAACTTATGATAAGTAAATTTTTCGGGCCTTCAATGAGGAGCTAAGTATATCACAAAACTAATATCTGAACAATTAGTGGTATTGGATGTGTACATTATAGAGTTTCATACTTGGTAATTTTCTCAGTAAACCATGTATGATTTAATTATTAAATATCTCAAAAGCGTCGAAGAAGATGGAATTAAGTGGTGTATGGGCTGTTTTTTTTTAATGCAACGCTTGCGCTGTCATCGACGGCACAGTGAAAATATCCTTCGACTCGGCACCCATCGCTGGACAAGAAGAGAAAGGGCGCCCACGAACACAACGGAAGGACCAAGTGTAGAAAGCCTACATATATGAACTCGGCAGGTACAACTGGCATAATCTCGCAAACGAGAGAGGAATATGGCGAAGTGTTTTGGTCTCTGCCCAAACCGATGAATGTTTGTAGAGCCAAATAAGAAGAAAAAGCACTGCGTATCAAATGCTTGGTAGAATACAAGATTGCGCCCATCAGAAAGGATTTTTGAAATTAATTTTTGAGTGACGGCGCACTGGTCCAGTTGTGAGACAGACAACAACAGTGTTGCCACAACATTTTTTTTATTTTTTACCAGAATCATCGGAAAAAGTTACGACATTCAACAAAAAATACCAAACTGTACAAACATACATATCGAGCTCTAACCGCCAGAATAACGTAAGGGACATTTTTTCTAAATTTTCCTATCGATGCAGAAATACTCCTAGACCATCGATGCATTTCTGCATAAAAAAAAAAACAAGTAAGAGCAGCGCTGTCTTCGGCTATGCCGAAGGCTTCATACCTTTCATGAACATCTGCAAATTTTACTTTGACAGATTACTGCTTTTGAGTACATCTGCATACATCGATAGAGGAGTTACATAC
>NW_016157121.1:246276-246348 GCF_001687245.7 Rhagoletis zephyria | reverse complement strand
GGCGTGGTTATTGTCCGATTTTAAAAATTTTCGGCCATTTCGTAGGTTATGTCAAGGCAAACAACTCTGCCA
>NW_016157121.1:134323-246266 GCF_001687245.7 Rhagoletis zephyria | reverse complement strand
GACGGACGGACAGACAGTCACCGCTTAATCGATTTCTCTTTTCATTCTGATCATTTATGTATACATTTGTCTATATCTATCTCGATTCGTTTTGCCTGTTACAAACAACCGTTATGTGAACAAAGTTATAATACCCTTGTGCACAAGTGCGCTCGGGAATAAAAAAAAAATATATGTTAAAACTTGTCAAAATATGGTGCGGCTATAATTTTTTCGACCACTGTATGTAAACAAGTGACAAGAAAATATATACAAAATTTAACGCTTGAAGGAAAGCTTTCCACTCGCACAAGAGTGAAGTCCCTCGCCGAATGCCGTAGCTTTTTTTTATATACTGCTGGTATTTCTGTTCATTTTATTTTTAAATGTGATTCAGCTATGCATTCATATACTAAAGCAAACTCTTATAAAGTTAGTTGAAAAATAAAGAATAAAAAATGTACATATAATGTTTACATACATAGTGTGTTTTAGTCCCACCAAATTTTGACAAGTTTGGACAATTATTTTTTTATTTTTTGCTATTTAATTTCAGTTACTTTTTTTATAAAAATTCAGGTTTCAAACTTTGTGGATTATTAAAAAAAAATTCGACAAACTTTCGTGAAAATTTATAGCTGTTAACCAAAGGTGTTGCGGTTTTCTTCGATATAAAACTGAATTTTGTTTATTCATTTTATGAAAGCAAATGCGACAAAGAAAATTCTAAAAAATCAACGGTTATTTTTAGCCATTTGAATCAAATGAATGGCAAATTATGTATATAAGTATGATTAGAATTTGCTATTGTTTAATATTTACCTTTGAAAGAAACGAAAAGCAAAAAACCACAGCCGATGGCGGCATAAATAGGTTAAAATTACAATTTGCAAATAGTGCTTCCAATGTTCCCTATTCCTTGCCAGACTTGAATATTTAATAACTCAGGGTTGCATAATCAATACTTTTAGTCATAGTTGCATTCTTGTGCAACTTTTTTAATTCATTATGAAATAGTGAAGCAAAAAAGAAAAAATTAGGTAACGCCTAATTCCTCACAAGAAAACAGTTTATCCACCGATTCTCCACGCAAACAGAAATTCCCCGCAAATCAGGGAGTCCCCCACGAGTTGGCTTCCCTGATACGTACTTATTTAGGTAGAATTCTACTCACATGTATGGTTGTCGGGTACACCGGAAAATTGATGGTAATTTTAAAGCTGACGATTTGACATGAAAAGGTAGCACCACTCAAAACCTTACAGGAAAGTACACGGTGCATATACCAATAGCCACTTTCAAGAAAATTTGGTAAAGCTCACACCATTCTAAATAGTAACCAAGGCACAAAGAGCTATGTTTTTAGACTTTGAAGCCTTTTAAATTTTTGTAGTGTTCAAAAAAGTGATGGTAACAAATTTAAAAAACGGTGATATAAACCCAATTTCATTAAAATCGGATGTTTAGTGTGCGTGGTAGGTTGGCAATCTAAGCTATTTTCCAGATTTCTTCATTTCCAAGCAAAAACACCACAGCTAACAAATTACAGTAAAATCAGAATACAATTGGTACCTTTTTCCATATTTGATATGGGGCTCTTCCACAGGGCGGACGGAATAATAGGACTTGTTTTCTTCAAGACTTGCCTCGTGTGTGGGCAGCATTAGGTTCTCATATAGAGCACACCAATCATAAATTATGCGCATATTAATTCCTAATCCTGTATATTATGCACATCATTACATTTTTCTTACAATCATGATGACAAACTAGTAATTTAGCAGAATCAACTTTTCCAGTTCATTTAATTTTAGATATTTTTATACACTCGACCAATTTTACTTTCTTTGAAAATTTTCAAAAAATTTGCCTTCAATTTCGTACATTCTTAAATGCCATGCATCAAATTTCAGCAAACTAATTGGTGCGGCGAACGACTGCGCTTTCATTATACACACTTGACCCTACGTGAAACTTTCTTGCACTCAAAAGTTTGTGATTTCTTTCGTTTTTTTTTTCTTTCTTTTCTTCCACGCAGTTACTTACTTTAATTTCATCTACCCATTTTTGGCAGGACAATTAACCTCTTTCGCCTTGCTGCTGCATCACGCTAAGCAACTGTGATTGGGGGGGGAACACTACATAGTGATCTGTTTTAGTTAGGGAAGAATCAAAAACTTGTAACAAGCTGTTGACTTTTGTCCTTTTTCATTGACCCACACACAGCAGCTGTTTCTATACACACGCAGAACGCACTCTCTCCTGTAAGCACTTAACCACTCGCTTGCGCTGAATGAACTTCATCATTGAGCGTGTTAAGGAGAATATCTATTGAAAATCATTTGTCGACGAACTTCGCAATCAGTGTGACCGCGGGCTGGTGAAAAATTGCAGCAGAGAAGAGTAAGTCTCTGTATCTATATGTATCAGTTTTTTATTTTAAGTATCAAAGTATCGATATGGAATAAAACCAATATTTTTTATGAAGAGCCATTTCTCAAAACAATTTAGCATTTATTGATTGCAAAAAAAGGTATACTTATTAGTTGTACTTGGTATTAGTATAATAATAACGAAAATGTCTTAGATGTATCAGTTCAACTGTGTATTTGTATAATAAAAACAGCAACAATGCTTTATACTTATATAATATTGTTTTGAGTTTAAACGCTTGGACTCAGAACTAAAATTTTTGAATCAATTAAAGGCATTTTGAAAGCATTATGCATGGCAAAGTGGAGCGCTTTGTTCAATTTGTTTTGATCAATTTCAGATCTGAGAAAAAGCGCTCTGCAGCGGCAAAGCTGTGCGGCAAACATAACAAGTTAAAAATAAAAGAAGTTTGTTCGAAATATAAAAAGTTATTTAAGCTTTCTATGTCTTCACCGCAATCTATTTAATTATCGAATTTCAAAATTTGCCATTGTATACACCATTTTCTCTTAGTCGCTTTCTTTGTACAAATTAGGAAAATTGTTTTAAACTGTTAAAAATGTCGAACTAGCGCTTTCTTTATATGACAATGATTGATCACATGCAAGCATTTTCAAAATTTTACAGTTAAAATCAAATCGCTTTTTTATTTGCAGTTCAATACAACATTGCTGAATATATGTACATATATTTTTTTGATTTAGGACTTAAATTTGCTGTTGATATCTACGTCTCTGCGGCAGAAGTAATACATATATACCTCCATAATAGGTAAATGATTATCTGGGTTACAAACGTCTATATCAGCTGGGTCACTTGGCTTATAGTTTGGTTTGACAAGAAAAAGACAATATAAATTTCAGTTACTTTCAAAATTGTTATATAACTTATGCAAACTGTATGACTCATTTTGAAACCCTATGTTCATTCGATTGACAATATCCAAAATATTTGACAAAAATAAATACATAAATTTTTATTGCTGCGCAATCAATTTTTTCGGCAATAGCTCGCGGCTTTATTCACACCGTCATCGAAACAATATATGAAAAATAATTGCACCGCGACAGTAAATTTAAAAATTTTTAACACCGACGTAGTTTTGAAACTCGGCACACGATTGGAAAAGCATCAAAATTCAAAAAGAAGTGTACCTCCAAAATGCATCGAAAAATTTATCACTTTTTAACCACTTGGATCAAAACGGTCACACTGTTCACAATACGCACCTACACATATACATACATACACATGTACATGCACCATATATAAATTTTCATTATTATAACAACTCCATCATCATCATCATCATCGTCTTCAACAGTACTGAGTAGCAGCTGCACCATCACTATCGTCACTGTGGCCAACATTAATTGGGGTCAATTGCATTATTTGTAGCATTTCAGTTGCAAATTGTTAGCGCTTTTGTATGCATTGTTGTAGTTGTAGCAGATTTTTGTTGCAATCGTACTCCCTCAGCACAAATACACATGAGCAAATGGGCAAACGGGCAAACGAGCAACCTTACCAGCAACCAAAAATGTGGAGTTGAAAAGTCGCACACAGCGCAGGGAAAGAAAAGAAAAAAAATTCGTACAAAATTGCAGCAAAAAGTGCACAACAGTTAGTACGCAGCATTGCACAAATTCAATTAAAAATTATTTTCCTGTTATATTCATTTCATTTCTTGCGCACTACGCTTTTAATACTCTCTTTTACTAATTTTGCACTCAACCAAGTTTGCAACTTTTTACGCCCATTTTGCAGTGCGCACTGTGCCAACCACTATACGCTTGCGGACATTCTGACTGCAATTTTTTCTTCATACCTGCAGTCTCGCTTTGCGTTTGGTGGATAGTTATTTGCATTAATTTGGAGAGAGTAAAACAAAAAAAAGCATAAAACATTTTTTGACGAGCTTGAAATATGAGCGGAAAAGTGGGGAGAGCAAGAAAATTGGAAAAGTGGCGTTTAAAAAATTTATGGTTTCATTAAAAAATGTATGGTATTGGCTGTTAAAATTTGTAATGAATGCGTATTATTATGAAAGCGCGCGGCGCCTATGTAGGAGGTATTTATATGTATGTGCGTTGAAATGGCGTTTATAAAATACAAGTGAAATTCATAAATTCATAAATCGCTACATATTGCTGAATTTTAGTTTCAACAAGAGAGGACATAACTGCAGTTTACATACAGATTTTATAATGTTGAGTTCCCTAAGGCTGAATGGTGGTTTAATAGCAGCACTGGAACCGTACTCACACATTGTCGAATTTTCAGTGATGGCTCCAAAACTGACTCTGAGTCAGGATCTGGGGTCTTTATCGAAGTTAATGAGGATAATGTTCACTTTTCTCTTGGGGAGTTTGCTTCGGGCTACCAGGCTGAGGTATTTGCAATCCTCGTCGTGTGTTTGGCCACAGACGAAGTGTGGTGGAGGGAGCGGAGTTTGCCTGTCTGCAGTGACAGCCAAGCTGCACTTACGGCATTGGCCAAACTAGTTCGGTAATGCACTGAAAATATGCATAAGGAATCTGCGTAAATATAAAGAAAACTTGCGTACCTCTTACGAAATTTTTTTTCTTTTTGAGCCACGAAAGCTGTCGTTGATTGTTCAAAACCGTTTTCATACATACATACTACGAAAATATGAGACATCAGATCTTTAGTACATTTTACGAATGTGTTCATACTATTTACTAACGAATTTTGTACTACTTACTAAAAAATTCCGTGCTATTACTTTTTTTTTGTATGAAATTTTTGTAAAGTGCACAAAAATAATTCGTATATTTAGCGAAATTATTTTCGTAAAATCTGCGCTTGTTTCGTAGAATGTGAGGGCGCTTTCATTCCCCACACTGTAAAAAAAAACATAGTACGAATTATAACACAACACTTTTATTTGGTTTCTAAGCGCGTTTGTTTAACAAAATGTTTTGTCAACCGCTCCGCATTAATGATTGAAATAAAGTGAAAGTGTTATAATTTATGCTATGTTTTTTATAGTGTAAAGCATAAAACCAATCATACATTCTACGAAAGAAGTGCAGATATTACAAGTATCACTGTCGTAAATAATAAGTTTTACCTAAATTTTCTAACTACAATGTAGTTTAAAATTAATAAAAAAATGTTATTTTACCTATACTAAAACTTAATTCTTTTATTTACATAGGCAAATTTAAAAACCTGGACCAGTTTCAAAACGAAAAGTTTAATTTTTTAATTTGTGGGCACACCTATGCTTTATATATGGTTCTATTCGCAATCTCTTACTAAATCGATAAATATAAGTGTAATTCATTTTCACCAAGTGCTTCAAAAGCTAGACGAGGAATAAACATTTAGATCGCTGAGCGTGAAAACAAAAGAATAAGCTAGGTTCAAATTACGCTGCGCAAGTTGTAAATTTTGAGAAAAGATTTTGAAAGTTGAACCAACTTAATTGGCACTTTCTAAATTCAATGGCATCCCCCGCTTTACCAGACTTGCTCCGGTTTTCGAGATAACGGTATTTGAAAATTTGATTAAAGTTTAACTATTTAATAAATAACTCCACTCCTCGACTAGGGGGCGGTGCCAACCTTCGAAAGCATAAGTCACATGAACTTAAAATTTGGTACGAAGACATATCTATTAGGCTGGGTCGATTTTGTATGGGGGAAAATAAAAGGCATTTGACCGTATTGTAATAGTAATATTATAATGTCTTAAGTCTTAGCCAATTGTTATTGGTAACGAAAGATTAATTTAATACTTATCTTTAGCCCGCGCAATTGAACCAAAGTGTACGAATTTTGAAAATGAAACTTCGGCTGGTAATATCTATGTAATGAGTTAATTGTTATAAGCAGGACGGTATATTAAATTAAGCGTTATTAAATTTAGTACCTCACGTTCATTTATCATTTTTCAATAAGTCTTAAAGTTTTTAAGATATTAAGATAAAACTTACAAAAACTATAAATTTTCCCTCATGAAGTTTCAATTCTTTTTCTGCTTTGCATTAAGCTCGAATGAAAAAAGTCTCTCCCTGGCACACTTTTCTGTAGTCCGGTTCTTTTATCTAAACGTTTTTTATACAATTTGAGATACATTTTTTTTAGAAAAAAACTGGAGATCCACTTAAGTTTTTCGATATAACTTTGGTAAATGTTGCTCGATCGGTACGTAGTAATTACCAAATTGAAGGCGAGACTTACTGTTACTGATTTATGATAATAATATGATGAACATCGTTCAGATTATAAATAAATTATTTTAAATAAAAAAAATTTTGAACAATTTTTTGTTTAATTTTCCTAAATTTGCAATTTTTACATTGTTTGCATAAACATTAGTAAACTAATGAATGTTTCTAGAAGTTGTGCCTATTCAGTGTTCCCATAATCACTTGCATAAACAAAATTTTTCCACGATGATGCAAAATAATGGATTTTCTATTAGAACTACCGAAATTGTTCCTAAATTTGCAAAAATTCGCAAACTATAGCTAATATTAAAAAATGATTAGAATATTTAGAACCAGCGACCTAAATGCACGCCAGCAATATTAATGCTGTTCTTTACATCTTTTGATTATAGGCCAGTGCAATTATAAAGAGAACAATTAAAAACTTATTGAAAAAAGATAACTTTGAGATTGACGATAAGCTAAAGGGCTGCGAGTAATGATATTTGACTTTATCTTTTGCGTTAACGGATTCATTATCTAACAATATGCACCAAACCTTTTTGCTGAACCCAGAATTTTTAACAAGAATTGGTCTTATTCGACTAGGGTGGTGTGGGTCAATTGGCAGTCGTGGCGCGGGCTCTTACAATTAAAATAGAATACTAATATTTTTCAGGCTTGTTGATGACTTCAAGATACAATATATTTTAACTATTACCAAGGGATTTGGATAAAATTCGTGCTTATAGTACGGTATATATAAATGAGTTTGTTAAAGGGGGTGTGGCACATCCCAAAGCCGTGGAATTTTTAATCAGCTATAACTTCGCGACCATAAGTCACAAACTTTAAATTTGGTAAGCAAACATATATATGGTAGGTACTTAAGTCACATATGCTACGTCTAAGTTAAGCGCCTGTGGCTGCGAGACAGCCCGCAAGGCCAGGTCCTTCTCCACCTGGTCTTTCCATCTCAGTGGGGGCCCTCCTCTTCTTCTTCTACCACCAGCGGGTTCCGATTTGAATACTTTCAGAGCTGGAGCGTCGGTGTCCATCCGAACGACATGACCAAGCCAGCAGAGCCGCTGTATTTTAATTCGCTGCACTATGTCCATGTCGCTGTAAAGCTCATACAGCTCATCGTTCCATCATCTGCTGTACTCACCATCGCCAACGCGTAAAGGCCCGTAAGTCTTCCGCAAAATCTTTCTCTCGAATACTCAAAGAGCCGCCTCATCGGATGTTGTAATTGTCCATGCTTCTGCGCCATATACCAGACCGGGCATGATGAGTGACTTATAGAGTGTGGTTTTCGTACGTCGAGAGAGGACCTTACCCCTCAATTACCTACTCAGTCCAAAGTAGCACTTGTTGGCAAGAGTGATTCTGCGTTGGATTTCCATAGTGCTAATGCTCTATAAGACCTTGTAACCTATGCTTAGAAGGCTGATCCCGCGGTAGTTGGCGCGAATGGCGGGGTCGCCTTTCTTGTGGATTGTGAAGACCACGCTTAAATTCCAGTCGTCGGGCATGCGTTCATCTGACCATATTCTGCAAAAGAGTTGATGCATTCACCTTATCAACTCCTCGCCGCCGTACTTGAATAGCTCAGCTGACAGCTTGGCCAGTATCTCAAGCTCTTCGCACTCACGTATCTGGGCATCTCTCTTCTTATTGCGGCAAATACGTCTCGCTTCTTTCTTCAGTTCCCTATAACGGTCCCACATGGCTAGCGTTGTGCCCGATCGCAGCGTGGCCCTAAAGGCGGGGTCTTTTTTCCCTGCGACTTCGTGACATTCCTCGTCGTACCAGTTGTTCTTTCGGGCTCGCTGAAATCCAACTACTTCTTCGGCGGCGGTACTTAATGATCGGGAAATGTGGTTCCACTGCTCGCGTACGTCGGATTGTTGAAGAGTGCTCTCAGAGAGCAGGTGTGTGAGTCGAGTGGCGAATAAATTGGCCGTCTGTTGTGATTGCAGCTTTTCGACGTTTATCGTTCCTTGCATTGTTGGGCGCTTTTTTGCTGCACAGAGGCGGGTGCGTATCTTCGCTACAGCAAGATAGTGGTCCTAGTAAATGTTTGGCCTTCGGAGTGTACGTACGTCTAAAACGCACGGAGCCAGCCATGTGGCTTTGTGGATATTCTTATGCTGGAACCTTGTACTACATATTATCATGTTTCGGTCCCCGGCGAAGTCGATCAGCCTCAGTCCGTTATCGGAGGTTTCGACGTGGAGGCTGAATTTTCTGAAAGTGGCGCCAAAGATCCATTCCTTGCCCACCTTGGTATTAAAATCGCCGGGCACGATTTTGACATCGTGTCGGGGAAAGCGCTCATATGTACGTTGCAAGCACTCATGGAAGAGATCCTTGGACACCTCGTCCTTCTCTTTCGTTGGGGCATGGTCGCAGATGAGCGAGATGTTGAAGAATCTAGCTTTGTTGCAGATTATGGCTAGACGTTCGTCCACTGGGGTGAACGCCAGTACTCGGCGACGGAGTCTCTCTCCAACCACGAATCCAGCACCGAATTTCCGGGGCAACTGTATTAGATATCGCAAAGCTTCACNCAACTGTAGTAGACGTCGCAAGGCTTCACGCTTACTTTACCTTGCCCCGTCCATCGCATTTCTTGGATGGCGGTGATGTCAGCCTTTGTCTTCCCGAGGACATCAACCAGCCGGGCAGAGGCACCTTCCCCATTAAGGGTGCGGATATTCCAGGTGCATACCCTCAAATCATAGTCCTTTATACGTTCGCCGTGGTCGCCATCAAAAAAAGGAGGTCTCATCTGAGGCTTTTTGGAATTTTTCATTGAGCGGGTTTCTAGCGTAGCGGAACCCAAACCCCGCGCACGCGAAGTTTTACGCCTTCTCACTTTAGGTCGCTTCTAAGCGGGTGTTTGGTTGCTACCCAGAAGATACGTGGATATAAATATCCGGACGTTGTGAGCTGCGATTTGAACCGTACGCACAAGAATCGCTTCTAGACACTCCCAGGTGAATGGCAGTCAAAAGTTTTCCACTTCTGCGCACGGAACCATCCTCCGGGTTTCACTATACATAATAAGCGGGTTTCACTGTACATAATATATACATAAATATATACATAAATATGTACCTAATAAGAATTTGTACTTTATTTTTACTTCAAAGAGATGTGGACCACATGACTGCCGCAAGTACTTACTTATGAAGTTTTTTTTTTAAATTCAAATTACCCCTTTTTTCAAAGCAAATAATAATTATTTTAATATAACAAAGTAATAAATAATTTATTGGTAAACCAATCTTAAAATAAAATATTTCCCTGACATTTCAAAGAAATGCAATTTCAAACATTTACCAGAAAGCAATACAATATCTACCTACATATTTACATACACATGCTCATATAAATATTATAACAATGCACAATCGGATTTGCTCCTGCTGCAAAAATTATTATTTATTACTTTGTGGTATATAAAATTGCATGCAACACTCACTGCCTGCCACATAATTCAATAAAGTCGGCAACACGCAACATTGGCTGCCAAACGAATGCCAGTGTGTGTGTGTATGTGTGTGTAAAATATCAAATAAAAACAATACTCACACACTGGCAAACAAATAAATATGTATATTTAACAAATGCATGAATGCACACATAAATGGTGAATTGGTGAATAGTGGCAGCACTTTTTGCTCGTACTGTAATTTTGGCAATTTATTTATGCTTTGCGCCATAATTTTTATTTGCTGGCAAGTAATGCCGCTGGAGTGCATATCCTTTTTACGAATGATTGCATCAGTGCACTGTGTACGATATTATTTAAGTTGTTTACTGTTTACGCATACATACATACAGTACACATTTCTACATACAACATATGCAAATTAGGGTGGGTCAAAAATGCATGCGAGAAAAGTTAAGCCGGAATTTTAAAGCTCTCACCACATAGAATTGTTTTATTTATATCAAAAAAAGTTTACCCATATTTTTTTTCGACAAATCAAAAAATACTTACAGGCCGCTCAAAGCGCTTAAAGTTTACCATTATTCTAGAAGCGGAAAAAAACTATTTTCATAGAAATGGTATGAAATGCTTGAAAATCTATATTTTTCAATCGACAAACTCTGTTTCTCTTCAGGAGACCTCAAAAAATAATATCCAATTGTTGACTTAGCATTTTTTTTTAATATTAACCAATTTTATGGGTCCACCATTGCACTTTTGGGGGAACCGATATAGCATAGTTAATATAAAAAAATATTGGTATTATTCCTTGAAGTATCCTGAAAAGAAACAAAGCTTGCCGATTAAAAAATATTGATTTTCAAGGATTCTATAAAATTTCTATGAAACAGTTGTTTTTTCCCCCATATAAGATACATAGGAAACTTTGAGCGCTTTGAGCGACCTCTAAATATTTTTAATATAAAAAAGCGAGGTACATTTCTTTCGTTATAGAACCGTCTTAGGGGCTGAGAGTATTAAATTTTCGACTTTATTTTCTTTAGACCACCCTAATGTACATACAAGTACATATATTGAACAAACAAAGAAAAAACAATGCTTGCTCTTAGCGTTTCGTAAGCTTCTGATTGCCAACAGCTGGCTGCCAAGAAATTTCGCGTCCATTGCACTTTTAACTTTGACATAGGAACCAAGTTGCTTTGCAGTTGATGTTGTAGCAGCAGTGGTGTAAGATTGCTTGTAAGTTTTTACCTTAGTTTCGCACATATGTACATACATATGTACATATGTCTATACGTAGGTACCAACATACTCGTATTGTAAATGTCATTGCCATTTAAAGCTTTTTTCTCCGCCTGCTTCTTCGGAGCTTTGCTTTTACTACGAAAAAAATCGCATCAAAAACATTGCTCGAACGATTTCTTTTTCTTGGCTAGCATTTTTCTGTAGGTTCATAAAAATTATATTGCATTGCTGTAAAAAATTGTTTGGCGCAATTCTTGTATGCGGCCAATTGCAGTCTGTTTGCTGTCGTTATTGTTGTTGGCAATCAAGGTGTTAAGTGGAAGGAAGTGTTGTTGACGAATCGTTGATGGCATTTGAGATAAGATCCTTTTACTTATTTTTTATATTTTTTTCTAGGAGTGATGATGCATATGACGTCTGGGAAAATGAGAAAAAGCTTTGGACTGTTTTTCTAGTTGGTTCTTGTAATTAATGGAAATGGTGTTAACTCCAGCTTCGAAACTACAAAATGACTATGCATTTTTATTTAAATTAACTTATCATTTTACATTATGTATTCAGGTTATCTGGTTATGCGGTTATATTTTTTACCCCTGCTAACAAAAACAATATACACGAGAGAATAATAATTTTCAACCAGATAACCTGATAACCAGGCAGGTCTGAATACCCCAACACAATTATGTCTTTTGTAAAAAACTTCTTTATATTCGTTTTAGTCGCCGTCTTACTATTCATCTTTGTATTCGTCATCGTTTTAGTTGCTATTTACGTATTCGCCTTAGTCTTCACATTCGTCTTCATATTTTTAGCGGAAGCGAGTCATTGGCCCTGGCCAGGTTTATATCTGGGTCGTTCTAGTTACGCAGACCCGACTGTCATAAAAACGCATTCGTTTTCGTAATCATCTTCATATTCAAAAACAAAAATACGAAGCAAAACAAACTTTGAGAAACCATACATGGTTAACATACCAACCCCAACTTAAATTGGCCAACTTGCAAAAACAACAATTGAAAACAAGTAAAGAAACTCGTTAAATTTCCTTTAAGTTTAAGGAAACTATTATCTCTTAATGAATTTTTTATCTAATTTAATTTTCATTTACTTTTTAGATTTTATTGTTAAACATATATAGTTTTTGTTTTTCTGCTTAGTTGCACATTTCGCTTAAGTGCACCAAATCGTGTGCGCTGGAAGTAAATGCAGCTAAACGGAACGTACTGTATAACTTATTTATATGACCAATCGAACAAAACTTATGTGATTGTTATTCAGTAACTAAAAAACTGTGTTTGGAATTTTTAAATTAAATAAAATTTTTTTTCTTTCCAGGTACGTAAAAGGAGAACCACTGTTTATAGATATACATACTTATGTTTCTTTCACATGTGAGTCTATAATGTAAATTAAGGAAAATAAGAAAGAGGATAAGCAAATTTTAACGAATATTCATATTGTACATATACATATACATACATATTAATGATAGACACTTTGGGTTTATATTGAAAACTGATATTATTATGATATTATTATGATATTGATAAAGCTGAGAAAGTTTGCAAGGCACCAAGTAATTATTTCTTTACTTCTGGGATAGGTAAATTTATTCTCAACAATAAAAAGGTTCGTTAAAGTCCAAGCCAAGCTATCTTTCATCGAAGAATGGAAAAATTTCGTTCCGAGCTCGCGTTTTGTCGCGGATTGTGTACAAAGTATGCGAAGATAAGTATGGGCAAAGTTTATAGCAATCGTAAGTGTTGTAAGCAACATTAGCATGTGTTTGCCAAAAAAATATGTGGCAGCACTTTCAATCAGGGGCCGAAAATAACAGTTATTGATGAAAACTGTCATTGAAAAATTCACTATGAAGGAAATGTTCTACAACTAAGTGACACATACCAATTGATTTATTTTTTTCACCGAGAATCAAATTTGAACATAAATTTTTATTTGTAATTTTTATGCAAAATTAAAAAATTACTATTATTTTTGATTTTTATTTTACAAATCCAAAATAACAATTATTTTCGAATTTTATCTAAATAATCTGTAAAGTTTGTGTTAAGTGTAAAGTTATTCTTGATTTTTATATTATGTGTCTTAGATAACAGTTATTGAAAACTATTATTTTCATTCACCGACTTTTTACTACGACTTATACAAATGTCTGTTATAAGTATGGTTTTAAAAATAAAATACAGTGACTGATTTATATAGACGACTTTTGTAAGTAAAAGTCTTCAGTAACAGTTATCTCAAATATATAACTTAAAAATCAAAAATAACTGTTATTTGCAGATTATTTAGATTAAAATCAAAAATAATTGTTATTTTGTATTTACAAAATAAAAATTAGAGAAACGGTAATTAAATAATAGTGAAATAATAATTGTTAAAGATTGATTTTAAAAACAAATTTTTTTTTAGTAAAAGTTGTATCTGTTACAGTCCCTGCTTTCAATCATACCAGAAGAAATCGACCGTCGAGCAAGAAACATTGATTTTTATTAATATATCTACAATAAAATTTGTATGCATATAAAATCCATTAAATACTCAAAATAAAATTTTGGTGATTTTTTCGAAATTGCATTTTTCTTGGGTTTTAGTACTTTTTCAAATTTAAAACTTGGCAACACTGCCTTTTGTTCGATTCTTCCTCTTCTTCTTGTTGAATTCGTTTTTGCTCCCTCATTCTTGTATTTGATGACGTCACACCCGGTAGCTCTCAGCTCGATTGGCGCAATCTTTTATTCTTTCATTCTTGAAATAAACCTGTGATCAGAAGTTTTGCTCTTACCGCTGTTTTTGTGAGCTTTTAATAATTTAATTAGAGCAGAGTAAAGTTAAGGCGTCTAATATATCGCACACCCTCTTAAAAGATGACACAACTCAAAATCATCCGTTTGCCAGAAAACACGAAAAACTATTTCTTAACACTTAACTTGGCGTTAAATAAAATATTTTAAAAGGACTTAGTTATTTCAAAGATATGACTACTTCAAAAAATTATTCAAAAAATAGTGCAATTTAAAATAACAACATGTGTACCAAAAAAAGGAGAAAATTGTGTAGAATTAAAAAAGATAAAATTTTTTGGTGCATAAGAACGAATAGTTACTCAAAATGCTGACGTCAGCGAGAAAAACTAAGAACGCTATTTCACTATATTTGGCCTATTTTGTTTCATAATTATATTGATTGTTTCGTTTGTTTTGATTTTTTTTGTCTTTGCCGCATTATAACACGCTTGTTAAGAAATAAATATATTAGCAGAAAATTGGCTGTACATCAATATGTAAACCACTGCACGCATTTGGTGTTAATTAATCGCATTACACGCACATCAGCAAAAGTCTACGTGCCACACACACTCATATACATATATTACATGCCCCTATTAATTTGTGGGAGTCAAATTTATACAAAGCAGGTAATTGAAGTGGTGTATGATTACTTTAGTACGCAATTAGTTACAACGGATTGCTCTAGAGGTAATGAAGTTGCCATCTTTGATTGCTGTTGCTGTTGTGATTACGGATGTATGTGTGAAAAGGCGTGATGAAGAAAATTTGTCAAGGCAACTTAATACTTATTGAGCGTGTAATTGCTTATTATTATAGATGAGTAAGTCTTTACTGGTTTGAGTTGATACTTTTTTTACGATCAGGAAGGGAAGCATCGAAGGCCTGAACCGAACAAAACGTCAGTGGGCGACTTTCACTCAACTAAACCCCCTACCCTTGTAGAATCATTCGTGGTTAGGCATGTTCAAGCATTGGGATCTATCGTCTTACTTCTTCTTCTTCTTATTGATTGCCGCATTAACCGCCTAAGCGATTTTGGCGAGTCCAATAAAGCACGCCAGTCTTTTCTATTCTGTGCCAACTGACGCCAAGTGGAAATGTCAAGTGAAGGCCAATCCTTCTACACCTGGTCTTTTCATTGCAGCGGAGGCTAAATTACGTATTCGAGATTGTTGTGGTCGTAAGCCTCGCAGTTACTGTCCTCTTAAAGTTTAAGGCGATGAAAGTAATGTAGAAACAGCTAAGACCAGTTATGAGTTTTGTGTTCTGAGATACATAAAAGAAGTGCTTTGCAGACTTTCTAAAAGCCAAATACCCAAAGGGGAGTAAAATTTGCCATAACATAGTTTTTTGTTGCAAGAACGTAATTGGTTAGAGTTAAGAATTTTCGGCTGGACCGACTTACTACCTTCAAGAGATCAGAGCTGTCATTTTCGAGCAGCGACACACTAAGGCCTAATTTGAAAAGTCTGTTATGATACCACGCATGCAAAAGTTCTACCGCCTGGACGAGCCCTTATAATTTTGTCCACCACTTCTCAAGTACAGCTCATCAAAAAAGGAGGTAACCCCAAATGGCGCAATCTATTTCTAGACTGTGCAGGATAAAGAGCAATAGAGAAGATATATATATATTGATATAATTTCTCCGCTATCAAATTGTAGAGATTTCAATACTAACTTATGATCTGCAATAGCTTTTCACCCACTTCTTCGTGCTTAGGTTCTCCATAGAGAAACTTCCATCCGGAACCAGACCACAAACCTAAGAGTGCTACCCAGAAGAAAATAAAATTTGTTCAGAAGAGAAAAATTTCCCAGTACACTCGACCCTCATGGAGATGCCTTTAAAGTGGCAGAAGGTCGAAAAAGGTATCCAAAACGTCTGTTCGTGATGCTTGTAATCCTCTTAATATTTTGTAATATAATTAGTTTAAACTTGGTCAGTTAAGAGTTGGGGAAACAATTTCTGTATACATCGAGTGACAAATAATTGGTATCGAACCCCATTTGTTGCCCATGGCTCTATTGCACGAGTAGAGAGCTACGTATATAAACCTTCTAATAGTGCTAATATATATTCTTATACATTCCAGATTTTTCCTTATCCAGATTAGCTCCTAAGAACTTTTTTTCGTTAGACATGACGGTGACGCATTTAACTTCTGTTAAATAATCGCCATTGTTTCAGCATCCTGACGATCCCCATTCCGTCAACTGCATATAACTAAAACCAACAGTTTCAAATGCATTTTATTTCAAAATAATTTATTTCCAAATACGAATCTAGTTAATTTTAGATACTGCCTGATTTATTTCGACAGGATTGTTGCAAAGTGCGAGATTATTTTGGCGATTTAAAGCTTCAAATCCTATAAAGCTGCAGACCCAGATGAGCTTTTACAAGGTTTTACAGCAACGTTTCACATAGCATTCCGAGTGGGCTAGGACCTACCACCCGCTGATATATTGCGTGTAAATCTCCAGAGAAAAGAAAACATCAGATTGCTGCCTAATGATCAACATTCCCACCGAAGAGGACAAATCGAATTCCAAGTGAGACCGTGCTTCATAACTCGGTTAAGTTTATCGAAAAATCCTCAGCTGAAAGGACTATGTTTTTTGTGATTGCTTCGCTTGGTTATCCATAGCTATTTAAGCTATAGCAAATTCTTGTTTTTTTTTTTAATTAGTATGTAGCTATTGTGTGTGATATCGATAAGCTGATATAACTGGCCTTCACTAGCAATAACCAGGGAACGGATTTCTAGGACCTAAAAACCTATAAAAAGGCAAAGTAAAATAGCGAAATAGGCAGGAAAAGGCACTTAAAATAGCAAAAAAGCCAAAGGAAGGCATTAAAATAAGACAAAAACTGAAAAATAACACTGATTTACAGGAAAAATGTTCAACGGACGCCACTACATATCCAATCCCTATATACAATTGCTCGCTGATTCCGAAAATCGAGTTAATTTTTTATTCTGTGGATAATTTTTCGAGATATTTTCAGGTGTACATGGCTTATGAGTATGGGAGCTCAGTTTTTATACAAAAAATACTTGCGCATTTTCATATGACCACTTATTACTTCTTTAATTATCCAACACTTTTGACAAGAAAAAAATCTCAAAAATCAGCAGTAATTTTTAGCGACTTGAAACTTGCATATTGTTACGCTAAAATTAAATGGGCTACAAAATTGTTTATACTATTAATTTCTGAAAAATTCTGCATAAAATGTTGGTAACAAGTTTTCGATATATCTTCAAGTGTATATGGCGTATGAGCAACATTCTTTCCTGCCCATTTTTCATAAAAAAAAGCAAAAAAAGGCAACATCAAATGTGTATATATGGAATCAGGGAAAGCTAAATCGTGGAAATTCTTAATCGAATATACTCTATCCGTTTAGCAGATAAAAGGCAATTTCCAAAAAACCTGTTCCCTGGCAATAACTATAAAAAAACAATAAAAATACACAATCATGTTTGTAAGCATGCCAACGTATTCTCAGCAACCTGACAGCTCATGAAATGCATTGTCATTAAGTCCATGTAATGCATTTACACATTTTTTTATTTGACAATACAGCTTCGTAAAAATTATAGAGCATCCAAAAAACAACTCTAATTAATTGACCTGAATCGAAAAATTAGGTTTTTAGTTTTCGAACTATAAAATATGTAAAATTTTTTGGTTGATATACAAAAATTTCCAACATGATAGCTGAAATACAATGCCGGCGAACGGCGAACTCACCACAGCGAAATTCGCGCTGTCAAAATTAGAACACCCGCAAGCATATGAAATTGAACACAGCCAAAACGAAATGCGAAGTTCGCTTGGCGGCGTTTCATGGCGATAGATTTATTTCTATCGCCCTGCTGGGCGATGACAGCTGTGCGCGCCAAAGGTGGCCGTATTTGTTTTTTGCTTTCAAAGTTTTAAAAGAAAACAACCTAAACACGATTTTTTTTTGTTGTTTGAAAAATATAGTTGTGGATTCGTTAAATCTGGCTTGAAACAAATTATTTATAATAATTTTTTTTTGTTTTACAATTGATATTTGTTATCATTTCCTCATTTCTAAATATGGTTTAGTTTTTTCTAAATATGGCCACCCAAATTATAAAGGCGACCAAATGGGATCAGCTGTTTTCGCTACCGCTCTAATTCTGTTTAAGTAGGCGAAATAGCTGGGCGAACGGTGAACGACAGCACCGCCCAGTTCGGCGAAGTTTGCCGTTCGCCGGTATTGTATTTCAAGCATGAATTTACTTTTAATTCATGGAAAAAAAGAAAGAAAAAACGTCTGTCGAATGGAACAAATCATGTAGACAAATGTACATATGTACATACATACATGAATACAAAGTTTGCATTTACAATGCAAAATCGCTCTCAGCTGCGCAAAACAAAGCCAATGCGCGCAATAGCCAACCACAGGCAATCACAGATTCAATTCAATACGGCCACAGCGAGCGAGCCTCCAAGCGACCACTGTAGATGTACATATGCACTTGTCCTGATCAACACACATTTATTTGTATGTATTTACATAGCTGCAGCTATGTTATTTCAGCTTAAATCATTGTTGAACGCGCAAGTCTAGCACCACAAACCATCGAGTTTGCCACAAATCCAATCAGCTGTACAACCAGCGATGTCCCGAATACCCACAATGGCGTTTGCATCTCTATCTCCCGCTCAGTGAAAACCGCTACTTGTTGTGATGCATTTACCATGGCCAATGAACTGGCCACTTGTAGCCGCAAATGTGTTTTAACTGGTCAGCATATCGCTTGTGGTACATATTTCAGTTGACTACTACTGGATTTTGCATTTCTAGCTTTTGGTTTCCATTTGTTTTAGAATTTTGTTGATATTTATTATTGCTTACTGAGCTAAAACTTAAATGGAATTGTTTAACATTGGAAATTTAATTTGATGGAATTTTCAGTTCCTATCAGCAAAGGATATTGGCTTGTTGTCTTGTCTCGTAGGAGAATAAAAACTAAAATTCTTAAGTAAAATTAATGTACAGAAAATATCGCAATATTTTCAAATCGTATATCTTTGGTAAACATACATTTTTGTTTCATTTGCGGATAGTCTTCTCTTACTACGTCAAGTGTCTATCATATTTAGTGTTCTTTATAAACGGCTAGGAGAGAAGGGGCCAATGAGGCAGGTCATACTGACAGAATAGCCATCGGCGTAGATGTTAGTGTCACATTTAATTATCAATCTCCAGACCAGGGTAGAAAGCATGCCACTTGAGGACAGCAGCTTTGAACTCCGCAAGTGCCATATATATAAACCTATGCTTCCTAGCTAAGGATCATCTGTGTGTAAGCATTGAATGAATCCAACCTATCAGCACAGAATCCACTGCATGCTCTACCTAAGATATAATTGTCAAAGCGCATCCTTTAAAAAAATGCCAAGGCGAATTATTTCTTAGTGATAATTCAGGTCATAAGATACTGCGTAGATGTCTTCCGAAATTTCTTAACAATGTTTCAGCAAGATGGATATCACGCTAATAGGCCTGAAGTCTTAAGGGCTGGTATGATGAACTTACCAAATGCCGACGGGCAATTTGAAGCTATCTAAAAACACATCCTATACCATCTTCATTCGCCACAGTTCTGGCAAAAAACTACTTATATCTGGACACTTCAGTTCTCACACTCTCCCCTTCTCCTGTCCGGGGAAGGAAATTCGTAACCATAACCAGTTTTCAGAGGCACTGAAAAAGTATCCTTACTCCTTTTCGTGCAAAAAACCCTCAGCTTAGTGGTTTTTAAATACTTTCACCAGCCTGACTATTTGAATGAAGGTATCAGTTCTACTGCAGTATTATTTCGAAGAAAAAATATGGCTATTGTACTCTGCTGTTCCCGGGCCGTCTAAGCATTCGTTTTCAGCCCCGTTTAAAAAGCATTCTTGACCCAACTTCTGAAAATCCTTATTCCATCAGGGATTAGGAGTGCGAATAAGAAGTAGAAAAGTCTTTTATCAAACGATCTCGAAGGCAGTAGTTCGATTAAGAAACGCGTCATCAGTGGCTTCAGGGAAAATATACTAGGTTGCGCGGTAGGCGTGCTGGAACTCTTCGTTAAAAGACAGCCAGTCTTTTTTCTTAAATTTAGCAATGACGCTGAGCAGATAAGTATCATTTGAAGTTGGAATTCATTATACTTACCGATGACCCCAGAGCAAATATTACTCTTACCACGCCCGCACTACCGAAACGTCACATTCTGAGAGGACATTCGGGTAGGTAAATAGGGGCAAAGTCGTTAAACTCTGCATCCCCTAAGGAGGCTTTTGAAGATATAATCCCCGTGAATCGTGTGATGCAGCAACAGGAGAATTATTGGCAGCCACATAGAACGATTTCCCTATCTACGATAATACTCGGTGGTCGTTGCCAGATAACTTCCCCCCAACTCATGGGCGTAGCCAGGTAGGGCCAGGGGGTGCTGCCATATAAAGGAAGATTCTTTACCATCTCGTTTATTTGCGTTCACGTCATACGATTCCAGCGAGTGCATTAGACCTGGAAATATACCACAGAGCAGACATGCATCGTAAGCCAAGTCTTGGAAAAGAACCGCGAGAGAAATTCGAAAAATTTGCACATTTTTTCAATAATTGTTTTGCCTTAAAATTCTCGATATTTTTTGAATTCATATAAAATTTGTACACGATAAATGAATCTATATCCCGAAAATGACAGTTATATCTGCAAATCATAAGTTGCTAGAGCACTTTAAATACTCAAAATTGACCCAAAAATAAGCCGTTGTTTCTACGACAGACACCTAATTGGCTACTTAGAGATATGTATCTGTCGATGGGTTTGGAATTTTGTCTTTGAAACTCTTCTTTGAAATCGCTTCACCAGTTCCCGTGCAATATGCGTTTTCGTGAAGCTCTAAATATTACAACTACATACAACATTTGAGCATAGCCTCCATATCGAAACGCAAGACGTATTCTACATCAAAATTTTTAAGTCCATTTCTATCAGTTTATAATTCCTTGCTATAAGGAAATTCTAAATATGTATCCATTTTGGGCAATTTAGCTTTTGTATTTAGTTACATTTTTCAGCTTTTGCTATTGCGCCTTAGGTTGGCGGGAAAGTACCTTAAAATTACCAATTTTTTTTGTAAAAATCTCCGCCTATCTTTTACCATACCTTGTGCAAAATTTCATCATTTTATCTTAAATAGTTTTCGAATTACAGAATTAAAAAAGCTAGATTGGCCAAATCTTTTACTGTGCGGCGGTCCTTGCCACTTATTTATTATGTAAAATACACATTTGGTATTTCTAAGATGGTTTATTAAATAAAGTATACTTGGAGAAACGAATTTTAGAATCAAAAAGACCATGCTCCATCTAAAAAATATGCATATGATAGAGCACCAAACCAACTCATAGATATAAATTTTAGTATAAAAATTTTAGTATTTAGTAGGGAAATATTCAACTCAAATGCGCCCATGTTAAAGCGAAGCCTTTTGCACTTCACGAATGCTTTTTATTAATTAACGTAAACCAAAATTATTTCCATGTTGCCTGCAATGGGACTCGAACCCTGACCCTTTGGAAATTAACAAATTGTGGCAAGCATCTTTGCGCACTCAGCTACAGCCAGGCATGTAAATGTGTAATATAACAATGCGCATTTTCTCTCAGTGTACATAGAATGTAGAAAAATCGCTTTCGCTTATTTCGTAAGGTACTTATTTACCTATTTTCCAACTAGGTCTCTGCCAACATTCGGCTCGCAACAAAATTAGTCTAAAAATTTGCTAGGCTGTGTGATTTTAGTTTTTTGCATAAAAAAAACGCATTTTTTATACAACAATAATTTCGTTGGAGATTAAAATGTATGTATGTATGTATGTATGTATGTAACGGGTGATTTTTTTGAGGTTAGGATTTTCATGCATTAGTATTTGACAGATCACGTGGGATTTCAGACATGGTGTCAAAGAGAAAGATGCTCAGTATGCTTTGACATTTCATCATGAATAGACTTACTAACGAGCAACGCTTGCAAATCATTGAATTTTATTACCAAAATCAGTGTTCGGTTCGAAATGTGTTTCGCAAACCCAATTGCTGCGAACGGCGACGAATCGACATTTCACGGTCTTCAGCAACACTCTCAGAAACAGACGCAATATTCTCTTCTGTACGCACTGTACGCATTCGTGTGGTTGGTTTAATGTCCAATAAAGTAAACTGAGTGCGAAACTTGGTCACAATCGCATTAATTGTTTGCTCACTTGGTCGATTATGTAGACCATAAATCGGACGTAAAGCGAACCGAACACTGATTTTGGTAATAAAATTCAATGATTTGCAAGCGTTGCTCGTTAGTAAGTCTATTCATGATGAAATGTCAAAGCATACTGAGCATCTTTCTCTT
The DNA here is from genome assembly GCF_001687245.7 of Rhagoletis zephyria. NCBI lineage: Eukaryota > Metazoa > Arthropoda > Insecta > Diptera > Tephritidae > Rhagoletis > Rhagoletis zephyria. The sequence goes on along the minus strand of NW_016157121.1, from coordinate 223,701 downwards.
TGACACCATGTCTGAAATCCCACGTGATCTGTCAAATACTAATGCATGAAAATCCTAACCTCAAAAAAATCACCCGTTATATGTATTCATAAATCCATTAGCTGAAATGACATTTATTGTTATTGCTTAGTATTTCCACTACTCTTAACAACTTTAGCGGCATTAAGCTTATCGCGCATTTTGCACTCAAATGACCAGCTGGTATCCTCTAATCGGCTGGCGTTGAAAAACACTTAATTTTGACCATGCTCTCCATACATCGATGTGTACTGATGTCCATGTACTTGTATACATACTACGTAAATAGAAGGTCGCCTTTCGTTTGCATTTTTACTTTAGTAATAAAAGTCGTAAATTTCGCCTAAGCTTTGCAGTTATTTAGCTTAGCTGTCTTATGCCGATTGCTCCAAATTTATTGGTATTTATTGCTTATTGTGCTTAGCTAAAATGCCTGCATTTAATGTGGGATTAAAAAATTTTTTGTTTTCTAAAAATATTAACTTAAGTTTTGTATGAGAGACGTAGGCAATTTTATAGTCAGCGAGGTGAGCTTAACTTTGTCGAATTGCAGGAGTCAGAATCCCGAAGTAGTATAATGCAGAACTATTAGCAATGTACTTGTATGTACTTGGGTGAAGAATATATCATATCGAAGATACCATTTCGAAAACTTTTCAAAAACGCCCTATTACGGAATTTGATTCAAAAACGCCCTATTTAAGAATTTGATTGAAAAACGCCCTTTTATAGAATTTGGTTGAAGAACGCCCAAACTCAGAAAGCTTACCAATAGGCAGAAAGGGCTTTAACCATTTGGGCGTTTGTGATCAATGACGATCACAATACTTTTTTTTTAGCTTTCATATAGACCACTGATGGGCACTGTTTTGCCCGCGGGCAAAGCTCTTTTAAGCTTCCTTTACATTTTGTATAGGAGCGTGCAGAGTAAAAGCTCTCTCTGCTTATCGCTGATATAGACGCATACAGAGTAAAAGCTGTTACCGGCCATCAATGGTCGATACAAAATACATGAAAAAACATCTGAAAGAGTTTAAGGTGGTGCATTTGATTGATTAGAGCAGCGAAGGGCAGCTAGAGCTTTTACTCTGCACGCTTCAATAGAAAAAGTAGAGAAAGTTCTAAAAAAGCTCTACCCGCGGTCAATACGATGCCTATTGCTGATTTAGAGTATTGCTGGTCAGAAAAATCATTTTGTTCTTTGCCTATTTATACAAAAAGGTCATGAACAACATACATGTATCTGACGGAAGAAAGTTTGTAAAGATTTTCACAGTCTTTATATGGACAAGTCAGGAATATACCATATCCCGCGGGATAGGCTTTTAAAGACTCTCTATAGAATTTATTGGGACGCACATAGAGTAAAAGCTCTCTGCGGTCGTCTACGATATGCAATCAGCAAGAACAAGGTATTGGAAATAAAAATAATTTTTTGATAGTGAAATCAAAAATACATGTTAACAAATTTTTTACCGGTTTTTGGAAAATATCTCGTTTTTTCCTCTAGCATAACGTTCCCCAAACTTTTGTTCTTATTAGAGTCTTCTTGAAAACGTTCTCAGTACTTTCGTTCTCAATAAAAACGTTTCCGAACGTTTCGTTCCCATTCCGTTCCTTTTGAAAACGTACCCGAGAACGGACCTTGTGTTCTCATTTTGTTCCCATTCAAACTACACTAAATACTTTTCTTGCCGTTTGGTTCTTTTGCGGAAGCTTTCTTGACTTAGATTTTGTTCTCGTGCAGAACTAAACCAAAACTTGATCGCGTTCCCGGTCCCTGTTTTTTATTTGCTTCTAAGCAAATTATCGTTTCAGCTGCAAGAGCCCCTTTCGGAGCAACAGGTCCCTGAAACGGATACAAATCTGATAATTTTTCAGTACCCATTCGACTGTCACTGATTTTATGACCTGCATGAATGGCTGACTGCGCAATTTCATTGATTTTTATTGTCCAAAATAGCTCAGCCAACCAGCTATGGGCAATTGATTGGTATTATGCGACTGCTTTGTTGGTCGGTTGATGTGATTTTTTTAATGTATGTATGTAAATAGGTGTCTGTGTTAGTTTGGCTATTAAATTAATCGCGTGAAAATGTCGCTGTTATTGCTGATTGCTTTTTTTTGCCATTTTAAAGAAATCACCCGTTTTTTGGGGCTTGTATGAATTTCACTGAGCTTTAGAAGAGTTTAGGATTAGCATTGCTCTCTTTTTTACAATATATGTTATCAGTTATTTTATTATTTACTGTCTTAGATTAAGCGTATTTGAAGTGCAAATAGTGATTTAAAATTGGGATTTGTGTCTGGAACGATAAGATCCATGGGGAATGTGCTGATATGAAATATAAAAAATAACAAAGTGTCAGATTAATTTTGGAGATTTATTAAATCATTTCAACTGACTGAAAATCTCCAAAAGGAAATTGATTTTTTTTTTTAATTGTTGATTCGACAGTGAGAAAATAAGTAGACTATGAAATATGGCTGGCAGCTAAATTTAACGCCACCAGATTAGCATGGCAAAATTTGCTTTAGCGACGTTAATATATAATTGCTAAGAAAGCTATTTGTGTTTTTTTTTTAGCGCACTTTAACTGTAGCTTTGTTAAATAGGTAAAAATTTATGAATACTTTGAGACTATGAAATGCTATTTTAGTAAATGTTGTAATACAGTTATGGTAACTGCATATCTTAAAATACTCGTAGTAAATATGAGCAGTGTCTAATTAATTGGCCGTCCTACTACTTCCGGCATTTGCAGCGATATCGAGTTAAGCGATTTTTTAAATTAATTTTTTTTTTTATACAGAAATTCTTCTAAATGCTATAGAACATTTCTGCATTAAAAATAAAATTCTGGGAAAAGTCGTTTACGTGATTTTCGTGGTTATGGTTCTATATGAAAATTAACCTTTTTATTAAAATAGTCAATCATATTTCTCACATATTTAAAATTTGAGTGTTTCTTTGATCTTTCATTGCAGGAATGTGTAATGTGTTGTAGAAATATCGTATTTTGATTAGACTCTGCTCATACGTACATAAATATTTCCATAGAGGACTGATATAATTGATACTCATCGAAGAAAGATATGTATAAGTATTAACATTGATCTCTAAAAAAACTTTAATAAATAGTTTTGTTAAATTTGTTGTCCGCTATATTGATAATATATCGATTATTGGTCCTCTGTATACATATGTCAATAATTATATAGAAATTTTGATAATATTTCCATCATAAGGAAATCGATAAATACGTTAGAAATATATCGACACAAATTAAAAAGATATGTCAAAAGGGTAATAAAAAATTGTTTAATCGATAACTCTAATAGTATCGATAAATTTATTGCCGATAATATTGGTAAATGCATCCATTACTCGTTCTCTGTATGCATAAATACAATATATCTATACGCAATTATATACACATGCAGGGAAGATAGCACCACCATTTAATAATTCCATAATAAGGAAATTGATAAAGGTGGTAGAAATACATACATATATGATGCCAATTTCATACCATAAGTACAATTTTTTAACACATATAAATGTAACGAAAGGTCGATTGCCGGTAATGTAGACTAGCATGTTTATCGATAATTTATTCTGCACGTTATGCATAGAGTTTTACATATGGATACATACATATGTATATATGTAAATACTCATCGGTAAGAAACTATATTTAGTTTGCGATAATAAATAAATCGATAAAGCTACTAGAAATCGATCGCCATCAACTAAGTACGTCAATACGTAAAGAAAAAAAAATATTGATAGCTTTTACAATAAATGTAGTTCGTTATAAATAGTTCGATAACTTTTTATGTACAAATATCGAGCTCTATGAAAACACACATCGATAATATATCAATATATCTTAATTTTACGATAATGAATGAATGAGAAGATAAAACATTTGAAGCAATAAATATATTTACAAGTAAATCGATATGTCAAACACGTAAATAAATAATCCGTATCAATTACTATACAAATATCGATCAATTTAATCGTTAACTTTTACGCTATATACACATAGTGGAAGCTGCATAAATACTCATATTAGCCAGACAACAATTAAATAAACAAATTATATCTACTCTACTTTGAAGCTTCGAAATTAGTATAAAATACTTTGTCGAGTCTCGAGATTTGCTGTTTGGCGCATAAGAAAATTTAGTTCGATAAAGATTTTCTATCTCTTAGTTGTTGTTTTTTTCCCGTCCTAGGAATGTTACTCATACGCATCGTCGTACCTATGTGAGTATTTGCTAAAATGATTTCGTACAATAAGTAAATTTTTTCTCTATACATATATAGCTTTATTCCTCCTCATTATATGCAACATTGAATTTTAATGCAAAAAAAAATGAAACTATGCAGGGAAAATTAAATTGCAAACAAAAACCTTCATTAGCGGTTAGCCCGAATTAATTTCGCTGGTTTATATGAACGCACATAAGAATATATGTACATACATACTTGCTTTTCATTGACAAGCTGCGGGTCGTGCATAGAATACATTTTAATGGTTCAGTAATTAAACATTTCTTTTTATGACTTTCTTTTTGTTTTTATAGAAATGCTTTATTTATTTAATGAAGTTGTTCACAGAAAATTTTATTTATGTACATATATTTGCGTATTTTTCTTAGCACAATAAGAGACTTTGCAACCTAGAAGATCTTTTGTGCCTTGGCAGACGAATTCTAAATAATAAGACTATAGTTGAATTGAATTATTGGCCTCTAAGTCTGGCCAACGCTGCGAAATTACCCATAATGTGCTCCGACATACACACATGTATTCGTCTTTAAGTGAAATATGGAGATGGACTCCGTTATCAGGCCAATGCGCTGCATATGAAAGCGCAGACGCTTATGACCACTTAGATTAATGTTTGCATCATTCTTAGCGAAAGAATAGCCAAAGGATCTACTCTATCTGGAGGCTATCTACCGCTGTGTTCTGACTCACTCGGAAATTGCTAGCCTTGTCTCAAAGAAGGTCAACTGAATACGATAAATGTTTACCATGCCACCGCCGTTACTGGGTAGTAAACATAGTGTTACCGGGTTTTAAAATACTACTTACGGAGCTCAAAGGTGATGGCCCTATTGGAAGGGAGCCTTATGGCCGCTGGCATTTTCAAACCCCATTTCAAGGCTTAACTTAGCACAGGCAGAGGTTGGTAATACCTTAGCCTGGAAATACTGACGGCCATCTGCTCATTGCAATGTAAAGTCGAATGCAGGGCCAAACCCTTCGATGCTCTATTGTCCTCAATCTTTGACCCGTCCGTGCACCAACTTATCTGAGATCAAGGTAAGAGGACTTGTTTGCCCTGACATCTCAACCTGGAATTTTGATATAAAATTCATGATGAGCAAAGCTAACTTTTTGGTTTTGACGGGTTGTGAAATTTTTTAGGATTTCTGATCGCCAGACTGAGGGAGCATAGCGAAAATCGGACGGAATATCGTACGGTATATCAATTCTACTCTATTCTTTTACGGCCCAAGCTTATCTTATATTTAACTAGCAAATACCCAGCGTGTTTCACTGCGTCCTAAAAGTATTTTTATGTTGTTTAATACCCGCATTTCATTTACCGACATTTGCAATATTTATTTTATTTTTTCAATTAAATCTAATTAAAATTTTCAAACCGGTGTCAACCTACCACAAAACTATTTTCGGCTCTGAGCCTTCTTACACCTTTTTTCTTTGACAGCCATATTGCAATAGTAACTTTATCTTATCAATTTACTTAAGCTGCAGTTTTCAAACAGGTGGAAATTCTCTAATTATTTTCTCTCTAAATTTACAGTTAAACCCTTGACAATGCATCGTTGAGAACTGCATTCGATTCCATGTAATAGTTTTCCAGTGATGCGTATTCAAACATATTGACAGAACGGCAGACAGACAGATAGACAGACCAAAGTTTTTAAAATTGTTGATTTGGCTTTCGGTTGCTCTAATAAATATATAATGTACACATATCGGCCTGTTACAATTTTATTATAGGTAAAGACTAGCAGATATTGATATTCAAGTATTCATAATCTACGTTTATAATTTCCATAAAAAAATAATGGTTCGAAATACTTGACGAATAACAGATAAGCTTAATTTATTGCTGCAATGTTACGACCTATCATTTAAGATCATAAAAAATAGTCACAAAACTATAAGTAAAAAAAAATCCATGCAAATAAGTATAAAAACACCACCACTGTAATTATTTCTGCTTTTAATTAGTATCTTTACTTCATCTAATATTTTACTAACATTTTAATTTTAATAGTAATACAAATTACATAACATATTGCGTTGAATATATAATAATGACCGATAGAGTAAATAACAGCTTTCATTTTCAACTTTAAACCCAGCAAGAGTAATGACAAGTATATACAGTGACTGAAATAAGTAATCACATGTTCGTTGATTTTCTATAAAAATATTGTCCAAGCTTTACCAAAAACTATGTAAATAAAAGTTTCCAAATTTATGCAAGAATTAGGAAAATTCAAAAATAGTTCATAAAAAATTACAACTTTTTCTGATCCTTTAGAACATTCAGAGAATTCATGCCTATATGAAAAAAATTGCAAAAATCCGCCAACAAGAAAAAAAAAAATTAAAATCTGCGTAATATTTTAATTGCTTTAAACTTGGACTAAATTGTATTGGCTATAAAACTGCATACCCAAAAACTACATATTAAAAACTTTGGAATTTTGATGCAAATTTTGTAAAATTTTAGTATTTTGTATAAAGTCTGAAACTTTAATTTATATGATTTTGGTTAAAACTTATAGAAATATATAAAAAAAAAAACTTGAAAAACATTTTCAATAATTTACAAAATCACCACGTGATCACTTGTCTGTCACGCTGTCTTACCCTCAACATGCAAATTTCCTTGTTTGTTTGTACGTTAGGGTGGTCCTTAAAAATTAAATGATCAGTCTCACCCCCCCAATCGGTAATACCACGGCCAAAGATATCACATATAAAAAATGTTGGCCCCGATTGGACACTGTTAAGGTGTGTCGCACAGGAGGTAAAGTTCAGATTCCTCTGTGGAGACTTAAAAATTTTAATAAATTTCTTTTTATCTAATACCCAAAATCGATACCACCATAGTCGAAGATATCACATATAAATTTTGGTCCCGCTACTATATTCAATTGGAGTCGGCTGAGGTGTTGCCCAAAGAGGTCAAAGGTCAGATCCCTTTATGGAGACTCAAAAAATTTAAACTCAATTTTTTTGGAGTCAGGACCAAAATTAATATGTGATATCCTCGACTTAAGTTGTATCGATTTTTGGATATTAAATGCATTTTTTTAAATTATTTTAGTCTCCATAGAGTTATCTGAACTTTGCTCCTTATGCGACACATCTCGGCCGTCTCCAATTGATTATAGTAGCATCGAAGTAGGGGTTGAAGTTTCGGAAATCTGATGTAAAAGTTTGCTTCCTGCATTTAAGGATCACCCTAATGTACATACAAGTTCGGATAAATAAAAAAAACTCGCAAGTAAACAGGTTTTCTGACCGGTGGTAGTGCTGTTGTTAATGATATTTACTCAGTAACAACAATTACAACATTAACACAAACAACATCAATGGCAATGCAAGATATGTTTGACTTTAAAAATTAACGCGTTAATATACAAAATGTACAAAGGTAATTAGCATAGGGAAGTGCATATTGACGCTGATAGCACGATAGCCGTAAGAACATGTCGGCTTGAGCTGTGAAGTTCATTACAATAAATAGCTAATATTGAAACTATTAGTATTTGTTTGTAAATCCATTAGATGCATACATTATTGTGGGAAAGGAAAGTGAAATCGACTCTCAGAGTATTCCCTACAGGGTAGTGGGCTTGCGGCATAATTATCGTTAAGTACCAGTAGTGCGAGTGACCCCACGGAAATTAGGAAGACGACGGAAAGAATACCCTATGAAATGCTGACCAGTCTAAAAGCTGGACTAAATTGCACCCTGGAAGTTGGGCTAAACTTTCAAACTGCCAGGTGGTACCGAGTGTTTACGCGAGGACATATTTGTGAACCTTTTTTTTACTTTTCAATAGAGATGCAGATGCAAAATCCCCTCACAAAGCAAAGGAGTCCAATGTTTCCCACAAAAGATCACTGCTAACGGAGGTTACAACAGCGTAGCACCCAGCAAAATTAGGAGTGTGGTGACTTCGGCCTTCACTTGCTGCGTCATTGTTCCCCCGAAATATGACAAACAAATTTAAAAGGGTGTTACCGCTCCACTTTTGTGTTTATGAAACAAAAGCAGGGGTGAAACAAGATTCCCTCGCCAAAGCTGGCCCTTTGCAGAGCGAGTGTGGGTTGTGGGTAGATACAGCTCTGCCATGTTTTCAATGGTCTGGCGTTCGACGAAAACCTCGCCTGCGGGGCAAGAACCAATGCACAGTGGTTTAAAACTAAAATTTACTGTTCATAATTCACTGGAGCCTTCATTTTTAAACCAATTTGATTCGTTTTCTCTTTAAATTAAAGCTTATAAAACTAGCAATGGACCAGTTGAGCCCAATTTTTAAATTTCGTTTGTTTATATTAAATGTTTTAGTTAGAAGTGGTGCCAATGTTGAATTTTTTAGCACATCGGTTCCCCTATTCCAGTTAATAAATGTAATATAATAAAAACTAATTGACAACCATTCTAGGATTTTCTCAAAACGAAAAAAAGTTTTATAAGAAAAATTTTAAATATAAAATTTGTTTACCAAAATTAAAAAAAAAAAATGAGTTTTTAGAAAAACTTTTGGTATGCAGTTTTATTGATCATTAAATGTTGGTATAATAAAGTGTAAGTTGCAAGTGCCTAAGAGGGCACGTTGATTTTTAAAAATTTGTTTGTTAACATCTCGAGCACATCTGCATGCTAAATGGGAAGTAAAAGCGTTATATTACTAAAAATCAACGCAAACTCTTAGCCACTCTCAACTGGACTTTATTACACTAAAATTTAATGATCTATAAAACTGCGTACCCAAAGTTTTTGTAAAAAAAATTATTTAGTGAATTTTTTTTTATATTTCTATTTCTTTTTGAATAAATAATTTTTTCGTTTGGAGGAAGCCCTACAATTGTTTTCAACTAGTTTTTATTATGTAACATTTATTGACTGGAACGGGAGAATCGAGTTTCTTCAAAATTGCTACCATTTTTGCACTTTGCACTAAAAAATTTAATATAAAAAAATTAAAATTCAAAAATAAGCTTTCATAAAAAAAAATTCATCAAACTGGGTGACACATGAAAGCTCCAATGAATTGTGAACACTAAACGCCAGTATTAAACCACTGTGCGAGGGTGTCGGACTATTGTTCAGTGATGAAAACCAAAATATATCTGCAACATTCTAAGGAGGTTAGTTTTAATTTCTTTTAATTTTTAATAAATTATTTGATTTATTATTTTCTTTTTGATTTAGTTTACTTTTATTTCTTGAATTATTTTATTTTAAAAAGAAAAATGTTTCGTAAAATTTTATTTAATTTTAAAGAACTTATTTTACTCTTTTATATTTTTTTTCTATGTTGATAAAATTTTAGATTTTAGCGTTTTAAAAAGAAAGAAATTAATATTAATATCTTTGCGCTCAAGAAAATTTTTGTGTACGGCCGAGCATTTCATTTAATTTTTAGAAAAAGACAGTTGCGAGAATCGCCCCGTAAAAATGTAACAATAAAAAAGTAAACAATTCACTTGAATCAAACATTATTAAGAATGCATTGTAAGTCTAATAAAACTAAGGGAAATGCAATGCTTTAATTAAGCAACTACATATGCATACATAGAAATGTATAGAAATGCATACTAACACACATGGTCTAAAAAGTATAGCGGTCGGTATATTTATGGCAGCACTTGCAACAACAGAACGTACTATATGCTGATTGATGGTCAATAAAACGGTGCTGATTTGAATGAATTGTTTTCCACTAGCACGTGAGCCACGGTACACATATGCACATATGTACATATGTATGTACGTACTAGCAGCCATGTAAAGACAATAAGTTCAAATTAATTGTGGTTTTTAATACATAAAAAAAAAAGGGAAAAACACACGAATCGGCTAAAAATCTGAAATTTTAAGACAAAGCATTTGCTTAGGCTATATGGAGAAAATTTGAGTGCAGAAATGTGGAAATTTCCTTTCTCTTTCTATTCCCACACTTCCCAGAATCAGTAGCACTACTAGTATATTTTAAATATTTTCGTTTTTAATTTTTCTCCTTTTATGAACATACATACATACATAGATACGTATGTGCAATACATACTCGCATATTGCGTGCACTTGTCGTCGCACTTTACCAGCACTGCAATTCATTTGTTTACACTTTGTTAATTAACAATGTGACTACAGCTGCAACAATAGATCCATTGAAATTGACTTCATGTCATATATAAATGTGCACTTTTGGCAAAGCCACCTAAGTGATTTTGGAAGGCTTAATTTTAGATGAAAATAAAATAAAGTTGCATACAAAATTTTTATAATCTTATAAACTGTTAGCAAACTGCCAACATCTGCTGTACCTTTACTTTGGTTAATGGTGAAAATATTGTAAGAAAATAGCAAGCACTAAATGCTTTATAAAAAATATGATCGAACTTCAGATAGGTTGTTTTGTCAAATGTTTTCACATGCAAATGGATTTATATACATATATGCATGCGTGTGTACATCATTTCCCATCAATCGCAGCTTGTCACTTGTATACAAAAGTAAAACATGCTAATAATTGGTGTTATTCTTTTTCTAATTTTCTAGTTTTTTTTTTACATACATACATACATACCTACATACCGACATACATATATACATAAGTGCATAGAAACATATATAAATATATACACATGTGCAGATAAGTTTTGTGCCTTGCTAGCTTTGCATGGGCTTACTTGCGTGTCGTATATGCTTACGGTGACCAGATTTCTGTGGCGCAAAACCGGGACATTTCTAAAGCATCGAATCCGAACAAACAATTTTGTCTTTAGAATAAAAAGGCTTAATGCAGTTTTATTTAAATGAATGAGAAAAAAAATATTCAAAAATGGTTATTAGTTTTTTATGAAAATATAACCTACTATTTAAAAAACATGTATGTAAATCAAAATTTGTAAGTTTGTAAAACATTTATAACAAGTAATTAATTTTTAAGCAAAAAACAAAACCGACTTTAATTCTCATATAAACATTTAGGAGTACCGTTAATTTTTGCATGATCCAATTATCGGATCTAAACTAGATTCGTATGGGACCACCTCTGAGAATTTTTGAAATCGCTTGACGTGGTCCAAAGTTATGCGGTAACATACATAAAAAAAAAAATATCCGACGAACTGACAACATCCTCCTTTTTTGGAAGTCGGTTAAAAATTCTACGAATTTGACAAAATGTTCATCACAATTTGAAACATTTTAATCAGATTTTCCAGAATTGATTTGAGTATGAAGTTTTGAAGCCTATTACATTTATAATTTATAATAAAGTGCAAATTGGAAGAAGCTTGGACTTACCGCTTTTTTTTGTTCGCGCATTTTCTTCCAAACAAAGTGAGGGTGTACACACTTGCTTGGTTATCAGGTTGTCTGGTTAAAAATTATTATTGTGTAGTGTATTGTATTGTTGTAAACTGAGTAAAAAATATAACCACATAACCTGATAACCAGGAGAGCGTGAACAGCCTCAGTATGCTCAATGCTTTGAATTGAGTAGGTTACAAAACTGCGTACTCAGAATGTTTCTAAGAAATCGTATTAAAAAGCACAACATTTTCATGAAACTTGTCGAGTTTCGCTAATTTTTGTACAAAGTTTCAAATTCTAACTTAGGTGGTCTTTGTTAGATAACAAGTAACACTTTCATAAAAAGGACTAAACATTAAATAATCGAAAGTGGAATAGCCAAAGAAAGCTAAAATGTCTCTTCCCTATTTAAATTTTCGCCACTCTATCTACAGCCTATGATTTTCATATCCACGATTTTTTTTAGGGTATTAGTACCTACTATTTTATATAATTTCACAAATATGAAAAATTGGGACACTTATACGTCCCAACTTTTAAGATATATTCAGCGGGATAATTTTCTCGAAATCGGTAGCTGCTGTCCCGCCAAAATCGGTACGAATGGTCACCGTATATATGCTTTATTCGTTGGCCAGTTGAATTACCATGACGCCCATTTAGTAGTACAAAGCATTTAAATTGCAAACTGACAGCAGTAAATCATTTTCACCTCGACCTATGCATTTATGCTGCTGCATACATGCATATGTATGTATGTACACATACGAACACATACATATGTTGCTGTTTATAAAGCAACAACGTAAAAGTATTTAAGTGAGTACGCTTGCATAAATAAATAAATATACGTATATTTGCTTTTGGCCAAGGCAGTCGAGAGCCGGACTGGGCACCTCCATGCCGCTGGCCCTTTGAATTGAAATTTCATTTGAAGTGTAGCTTCTTTCCGTTAGGTAGGGAGTAAATTCAAATATCGATGTAACGAAGAACCGACCAACTCGTTGGGCGCTAATTCCAAATGAAAAAGCATCAGAATAAGGTATGGCATGGCGGGGGCGGTTGGTCACGATTTAGATTAGGATTAAGATTAAGATCGAGATTAAGATTTATATGACAATAACTGTGCGTTATTTTGCTGAAAAATACTCATATAATACGCGAGGGCATTTTTCTTTAACGTCATCAGGTCTACACCGTTCGTTCGATTTTAAAAACTGAGGTGCCAAATTTATGTCCTTGGCCTGTAGTTGCACATCTATGGTTTTATTTTTGAGCAAAGCGTTGCATTTTGTTAAACAAAAAAATCAATTCAGTGGCATTCAGCCGGGGCTGGGACAATTGAGCCCATAGACACCCAGCTCGATGGGCCTGCCTTTAGCTATCAATTAGAACACATAAATACATACAAATTTAGGTATGTTTTTGGGGAATATATATGCACATACAGTTTTTCACTTCTCTTTTCATACGAGTATAAACGATTTTGGCATAAAACAAATCTATCTTATTGTCACCTTTATTTCCATGCATGCAATGTGTATATCTACATATGTATGTAGTATTTGTAGTATGTATATACATACATTAGCTAACTCTGCTCAGTTACAATATTTCCTTTGCTATCTGTTACATTGTGGTTATTAATTGGTTGCCGTAATAAGTTTAATTCTTTTTTGACACCTCTTTGTAATGCTCCAGTTGCTCCACTCATTTGCGGGAAACCTCACAAGGGTTGTCAGACGTGTTGCTTCAATGAGAGTTGCGTAATTATTATATTTACAAGTTGATTATTGAGGGGCGTCACAACTGGGGAAGCAAGGGTGCGCGGCCCCCCCCAGATTTTTCTACTACCTATACTCATGCACCCCAACTTATGAAAGAAAAGAAAAAAACTTCACCGCTAACGTTGTTCTTTCACCTTACAATAATATAATCAACATTACTTATAGCCTAAATATCCGTTCATCAGAGTAAACAAAAAGTAGAAAGGTAATCTTTAATAAGAGGATATTTAAAAATAAAATTAAACTAGTTCGACACGATTTTCTTTGTTACACTTTATATCGAAAGGTTTGGTCCTTGTTTGGGCTAGCCAATTTGAAAATGACGGTTCCAGCTTAAGCGGATTCTGGCGAAAGAAAAATCATCTATATAAATAAAAAATGTATCAAACTACTTACATATCGACGCCTCCAAACCATACCATGCTAAACCCCTTTGACTTAGTCACACTTAGCATAGTACATATCGATGCATATATGTTATATGTATATGGATGTTTTTGCCGGTTGTGTTTCCCCCCACAAAAAAGTTCATTGCAACGTCGCTGTGGTTATTCCCCCCACAAAAAAGTTCATTGCAACGTCGCTGTGGTTATTCATTCATACACTGTATGTAAGTATGTAGATATGTATGCACCTATGTATGTACATATATTGGCGTTAACTTCTGCGTAATTGTTTCAGCTGTTACATAAGTTGCAAGTGCGGTTTGCAAACTTAGAGATTGAAAGTTTATTAAAAACAGCTCACATTTTTGGAACAGCCTTTTTAGGGCTTCAGAAAAACTATACGTTAGTAGCCATGTTTGGCAATGTAAATCTAAGGCAATTTTTATTCAAATATATCAAAATTTTTTTTCTGGGTTGATATTCCATTTTTAAATCAAAAACTTAATCGTAGTACATGAAATATTACTTAAAAATTTACTTAAAACTAATTTTGTATCTTCAAATGTCTACAGTAAAATCTACTAAGAAATTAAAAGGGGAAATTTTTAGGCACAGACCTAGAACAAAACTGTAAATTATTTAGATTCAACCTTAAAGAATCTATAGTATTTTACACTTGATTGTTCTTTAGTGGCGCTTTAACCGCCTAAGCCGAGTGTATTTCTTCTTCTTCTTATTTGGCGCTGTAACCGCCTAAGCGATTTTGGCCGAGTTCAACAAAGCACGCCAGTTGTTTCTCTTCCGTGCCCACTAACGTCAATTCGAAATGCCTTTTCCACATGGTCTTTCCTACACATCGCGACCTGAGTCGAATACTTTCAGAGCTGGAGCATTTCTGTCCATTCGTATGACATGACCAAGCCAGCGTAGCCGTCGTCTGCAGTATTCGCCACTGACAACGTCCAAACGTCCGTAAATAGTTCGCAGAATCTTTGCCTCCAAGGTTGTTAGCGGAGTTTACTCTAAAGACCTTTCACTAAACTGCAACATGCGGCTCACCGAGCACTTTATAAGGGAGGCTGCCCTATGGCTCAATAGCGCCGCAAATTCTGTACAGTACGCTACCATTTATTATGACAGCAAAAAAGCGATTTGATCCCTACAGTGCACCAACATATCCTCGAGAATGTCTGTCAAATGTAGGATGACTTTAAACGAGCCAGCTGTAAAAGTTACCATTAGCGTGGTATGGGTACCCGGACACACCCGAGGTACCTGGAAACTGCGCCGCAGAGAGTAGCAAAGGGGTGAAGGTGGGGAAGGAAAAAAACTTGTTACATTACTGTGCATATCTGGCAAAGTATCACTGAGAAAAGATCTAAAACTCTCACACAAATTGATCGCTCCATTTAACGATAACCAATTAACAGCTTCGTCAACTTTCACCCCCTTTGAGTTCCATCATCGGGGATCAGCGCAACCTATCACAGACGAAGAGGTCGAGTTGCTTCGCCATTCTGAATATGGCAGCAGGTTAAATTTGAATAAGATGATTTGACAACACTATCCACTTTTTTATGTATATGCCCACTGACATCAAATTATCTAACATCTCTCTCCCTACTGTCGGATCTGGCCTTGTCCTGAGCTTGCGGTTAGATAAGAATGAAGAAAACATGAAGCCGGTTTTTTAAATTTAGACAGATTTTATTAGGCAGGTACAACAGAAACAACGGTAAAAGATTTTCGCTTGGTTTCCTTTTTATTCTGTAAGTAAATTTCTGCAGTTGAAAATTGTTTAGTATTTAGAAATAAAATGAATGAAAATGTTATATTTATGTAGTTCCATTTTCAATAAATATTTAGAGTCTGGTATAGAAATAAATTAGGTGAAGCCCCGGTTTATTCTATTGTAAAAATCCGGGTTACTCGGTATTCGAAAAATAAAGATTGAAAAAAAAAACAGCCAAACAATATTAAGAAACCGTGTCAATGACTCTAATGGTAGCCAATGGGATACTCCGCTAACGATTTTCATTGGGGTTGCAGTTACGATGGACGAGGAGGTAGAGGGTGTAGATCTCTGACGTAGCCCCACTCTGACAAGGTTACAATTTATTATTCTCAATAAATTTATTTTTCAGTGTTTAGCTGAGGCTTCAATAAATATATTTTTCAGTGTTTAGCTGATCTCGATTCGGTGGTTATCCGACCTTCGAGGCTACGTTAAGTTAAAACGGCGATTCTATCACACGTGAGACTGAGGGCACGAAATAATTGCTAGCTAAAGTGGCATCACAATGGGCCCAACTGGCCTCTCTGCTGGACGGTGCGAAGTGGCAACCACAATAACCTAACGTAACCCAACCTAACAACTGAATTATAAACAGAGTTATGCACGTTTAGTTACACATAAATTAATTTGCATAAAAAGCTTTGTTTCAAAGAATCGAAAAAAAATAAAATAACTTGTTAATACATTGTGAACTAGCAGCCGTTAACTTAAATACAAACACATGTATGACGTTAAATCCCTAGTTTAGAATTTCCGGTCTACTCTTTACGGCATGAAATTGGTGTCGGAAGTGAAAAAAGAGCAAATACGCCGGTAGCCACATTTTCATGCTAAAAAAAACTCAAATAAGTATCAGCGGAGTGCTACAGCCATTAGGGTGATCCAAAATAACTGACCTAACGAATTTATGGCCTTAAAATTACTTATTTACTGAGAAGAAAATCCTGCCATTTGGAAAAATTTGTATACCAATTTTAAAAGGTGTCGCTGGGAGTTTGAAATTTTCCATGTAAATAACATGTAAAAAAATGTGTTTTCATTAAAAATGTTGTGACTTATTAACCTATATTCGCAATTTTGGCAAACTCCAAATTGATTTTAGGCCCATGGTTTCTTCAGCAAATTTGCTTAGATTTACAAATAAGAATCCTTCTATGCTATATGCGCATAATCGGAAAAATTTCCTATACAAATTGACCCGCCCTAATGTATATACATATAGTACATGCACAATACTAGTATGTAGCATGTTCCTAGTTGAAATATAAACATGTGCATAGTATGTAAGCATGCATGTTCCCATAACAAATGAATGTCAATTTTAGCTGTAAACATTCCTTAAATTTTGAATAGGCGCCCACCATAGCTTCTTAGTTTTATTATTTACCATTTTAGTTCTATTTTTGTCATTTCTTGTACATTTTATTTTTGGCTTTCGCAATGAAAGCGCGCGCGAAATTTTTATGCCAGCGAAGTTTTGTGGAAATTGCTTTGAAATTGTTTTCAAATTGCTTCGCTTGTGTTGGCGTAAATGCATTTGAATTGTTTTTAGTTGACATTTTTTCTTTTATTTTGCACAAATTGCATTTTAAGAGTGTTCTGTGTTAGTAAAAAAAATGACAGCAGCGCTCAATGGGCGACTAAGTACTACATAGTGACTGTCAGAAAAAAACTAAAAAGAAAAAACAATTAATTTAGGTATGCAAATTTTTAGTGAATCCAACTTGCAAGGGCATCCTTCCATTTGTTTTGGTTTTCAATTAAAACATTTTTTTGGCACTGTTTTTCAATCTAACTTGAAAACTTACACAATTTTTCGGAATACTGGACACAACGAACATGCATTTTATTAGTATACATTTTTTTGTTGCAAAATATGCCAACCAAAACCTGTTATCCAATCTAGTTTTTAGCTGAAAAAAAAGTTCGAGAAGAATTTAAAGTTAAACGAAGATAAATGCGTAACATTTAAAATGCTATGCTCATATAAATTCTGTATATTCCTACTATATGCCCCTGCTGAGAAGAAATGCCAAATAAAACCAACAAATCCCAAAAACTTAACTCAAATACTTACATTTTAACAAAAATTCCACTAAACGATGTAAAACATTGGACATTAAATGGAATTTAAAATTTTTAGAGTGAATTCCGATCAGCTGTTTCTTTATGCCCTTTTCTGTCTCTTCTGGAATCCAAATAAAATTGAAAAAGAATTGCGTAGGAGAGAGCAACGTAAAGGAGGTGGATATCGATAAGTTTAAAAATAAGTAAGGATAAAAGAAGAAAGATTAAGATAAAGGTAATTATAAAGAAAAGGATATAGATAGGAACACAGAGACTCACCACATCTAAACTTACCACACCTGAACTCATCAAGCCCAAACTCACCACACCTGATCATATTACACCTAACACACCTTGACTCACTACAACTGAAGTCATCACACGCATTTTCACCACACTTCAATTAACCTGGCCTCAGTTTAGGAAATTTCGGGATTGTCGGGACGAAACCAGGAGTTTCAAGACTGCTTTGGGACTCGCGACACTAAATCATTATTTTCAAAGCTATTTCGATATTCTTAGGACGATTTAAAGATTTTCGAGATTATTTTGGAATTTTCGTAATAAATATTTATCAGTTTGTTATCGACATAAGCTATATTGAAATCAATATATTTATCGTTATTGTTATTAATATAATAAAAGATATTCTATAGATATCGATATAATAATTTAAGACCTGCAAAAGGAAAAATACAATTTCATGGCATGCCTGGGGCTGGATTTCCTAATGCTGAGTTTTGTGTGCTCATTGAAAATTGTGTGCCCTCTTCATTTTGCGATTCAGAAAGAGCGAGAATGGGTTTTAAATGTCGAATTTGTGTACCTACACTTCTCTTCCGAAAAAATTACAGCATTTTATTCCGTGAGTTTTTGGTTGTGAGTTTTGAACTCGATGTACACGGCATTTTTCTCATAGTTACAGAATCCAGCCCCTGCAGAGAGAAAGGCAGCACTGCCTACTACAGTAAGACTGAACAGTGACAGATTGTATTATGGAGTGTAACCAACTGTAGTGATGGTTCAAAAATGGAGTAAGCAACCGACGTCGGTCTCCACTCGGTCGGCCTGCAGAGAAGTTAGTATATTTGTCCGCCAAACGACAGCCACGTCTTCCAAGGCAGCTAAGTTACTTTTATGCAGCATGGTTCCAGCCGGGAAAGCCACGATATTTGTCGATAGCCAAACGGATTTGAAGCATAAGGGTCTAAAATCGAGGATTGTACGGAAATGTATAACCGTATTGGCATCACTGACCCGTCTTAATGTCACTCTTTGTTGGGTTCTCGGGTATAATAATACCGAGAGGAACGAGGAAGCTGATTAGATCAACAGGTATGGTACTGAGCTGACCGTTTCTGGCTATAGCGCCTGCTAGTGGTAGTCCAGCTGGGGGAAGACAATTCTAGAGAAGGATGGGATCATATTATAGGTCAATCCAGTTGATCTCGTCAACAAACTGCGGAGCAATTGCCTCAGCTTAAGGAAGCTATTATTGAGCAATCTGAGACTGACGCATAGCCGCAGTTTCAGAGATGCGAACCTCAAGCTGGGTGATATATAGCCCAATTCTGTGTCCGTGACAAAAAAAAATTTACGGACAAATTTAAACTTTTTCTTATACTTTTCCGTAATAAAAACTGTGACAAGAAATTGTCACTGATACAGAATATAGCCGATATTCTCTTAAACACATTTTCTAACCACTTCATTATATTATAAGGGAAAGATGACACAACTTTAAATTTATAAGGGACTAGCTTATACCCGCGGGTTTCACCCCGCGCTTTTATACAAATATGAAAAATAATTTAATGATGTTAGATTTTATATCTGTACCCATTTCGTTATAGCTCGTTATTTTTTAAGCGAGTTAAGGTATTTAGGCCGTTTAAAACTATGAAATTATAAAATCTCGTGTGCGCGCTAGGCATACCTAAGATATCAATCCCTCTAAGTTTACCTTTAAAGGGTTCCAGGTATACGACGCGTGAACGTGTAACCTTCTTGGAGGTGCCACGGCGGGTTCTAATATTTCCAACTCAAATTTGGTAACCTGGCCTTGATAAAATACCACTTCGCATTACTGTAGCAAATGCCTCAAGAGAGCTTTAGATTATAAGGCCGAACCCGGCTCTACCTTTTCCATTTAATGAAATTTATTCTGTCAGTACGGCACTTATAAAATAAATCTCCATAACAAATTTAAAATACTTCGAGAGATTTTCTATCCTTCCAGAGATATGTATTAAGAAGTTTTTGTATGTATGGGAGGCGACATGCCTCCTTTTTAATAACTCACATTTTTTCCATGAGCAATTGATACATTTTGCATACACAACTCCATACCAAGTTCCAGTATTCTTCCACAAACACTTCCAGGGATATGTGGCAAGAAAAAGTAAATTTGTACTGGAAGTGCCACGCCCCTTTTTCTTATAACCCTAATCTTCTTCCATGAATTTACAATTGATTTTACATACCCCAGTACCAAGTCCCAGTACTCTACCATGATCACCTCTAGAGATAAGCAGTATAAAACAGTAAATTTTTACGGGAGGAACCATGTCCCCTTTTCGAATAACGCAAATATTTCTCCATGAGTATGGAATTAATTTTGTATACACATCTCGGTGCCAAGTTCCAGTCCTCTGCAATAAACAGCTCCAGAGATATGCAGCATAGAAAAATCAATTTGCATTGGAGTTGGCACACCAGCTTTTCCAATAACTCTCATTTTTCTCCATGAGTATGTTATTAGTTTCACATACATACATACATATGTATTTCCATGCCAAGCTTGAGTGCTTTACCCCAAACATTTGAAGAGATATGCAATATGAAACTTTCAGTCACTAAGGGATGTGCTACGCGTCTTTTCCAAAAGCGTCCATTTTTCTCCGTGAATATGAACATGATTTCACACAGTGTTGGGAAACTGTTATTCTGATTAACGATTAAAAATTAACGATTAAAATGTTAATCGCGTTTGACGACTAAAATTAATTAGCCGTAATCAACTGTACGATTAATGATAACATTTTTTAATCGTTAATCGCTGGCTTCAATTACATTTAATTAATTTAAAACATTAATCGTTAATCCAATTAAAAATAAAATCTGATTAATTTGTCGAGTTTATCCGAGTTTGAAACCAAACACCAGTTATAGTGATTATTTTTTGTTTTACGCTTATAAAAAGCACATAGTATAAAAAAATTATAATTATTGTTATTAGTAATACATAAACTGGGAACTTTTACAAAACCTAGTTTGTAAAACGTTTGCTGGTATATATCTTAATGAAAATACACACTAAATTGCTTAGATTGATGAGGAAGCCCGACTTAGCCATACCAGATTAACTTGCTTTGTGTGCACAGGCAAATTCCAGCATAACTTAATTAATCACCAAACCTACTTAATCAAATTAAGAGTTAATGATTAAAAATTAAATTTTTAATCGTGGTTACGATTAACTGTTTAGCCAGATTAAAATTAATCATGATTAGCTGTAATCAGTTTGTGTTTAATCAGAATTAACTAATTAAAACATCAATCGATTAATGCCGTCATTGATTTCACATACATATCACTATACCAAGTTTCAGTTCTCTCCTACAAATCTTTCAGAGATATGTATGTAATATGAAAATTCTAATTTATATGGGAGGGGCCTTGAGTTATCGGACTTACTTTCAGTCTAAGACCATCCTTCCGAAATCCGTAGTAAGTGTACTAAATTTCGTTCTGATCGGAAAACCTGTTAAGGAAGTAACCTATTTTTCAATCCATAGTCCAGTCATAAACCATCTTTGAACAAAATTTCACTTTCAAACAGGTGGCAATTCTTAAGAAAGTCGCCTATTTTCCAGTCTAGATCATAAGCTATCTGTGTGCAAACTTTCATGCAAATCAGTTCAGTCATTTACGCGTATTAATTTAATTACACTTTCCTAATACGTGATAACTCTTAAAATAGTAGCCTATTTTCTAACATAGGTCATAAGCTATCTCTGTGCGAAATGTCATGTAAATCTGTTCAGTCGTTTCCGCGTATTAATGTAATTAAAAATTTTTTAACAGGTGGCAACTCTTCCAAAAAAATAGCCAATTTTCCACTGTAGGTCATAAGCTATCTGCGTGAAAAATTTGATGCAAATCCTTTCAGACTTTTCCGCGTATTAATTTAATTAAACTTTTTAGCAAGTAGCCTTTTTTTCAACCTAGCTCATAAACTATCTGTGTGAAAACTTCCATGCAAATCAGTTCACTCATTTCCGCGTATTAATTAAATTAAACTTTTTTAACAGGTGGCAACTCTTCCAAAAAATTTGCCTATTTTTCACTGTAGGTCATAAGCTATCTTCTTGCAAAATTTCAGGCAAATCCATTCAGTCGTTTCCGCGTATTAATTTGATGAAAACTTTTTTAACAGGTGGCAACTCTTAAGAACAGTAGCCTATTTTCCAATCTAGGTCATAAGCTATCTGTGTGCAAATTTTCATTCAAATCAATTCAGTTGTTCCCGCATATTAAATAAATTAAAATTTTTTAACAGGTGTCAGCTCTTAAAAAAATAGCCTATTAACCAATCTGGCCCATAAGCTATCTGCGTACCACATTTCATGCACATCCGTTCAGTCGTTTCCGCGTGATGATTTCCCAAACATCCAAACATACAAACTTTCGCATTTATAATATTAGTAAGAAAAACAGAAATTGTTTGACGGATGAAAATAAAATTTTGAACACTTATGATGGATTTCCACTAGGCATTAAATGGCAGAAATTTTAATGAAAATTTGGGCAATATTTAAAAAAAATTGTCATTATATTCATTTCCACGTGACATTTTTTAAATGCCTCCCAATTTTTGTAACTTCAATGCCTAGTGGAAATGCTGCATTATGCCGAATTTCCACTAGGCATTGAAATGACAAAAAATATATGTCATTTAAAAATGGCCATGTGGAAATGAACTTAATGACTGTGTTTTTAATGTAATGACACGATTATTTTTTAATGCCTGTGTTTGTCATTTGTCATTTGTGCCATTAAATGCCTAATGGAAATCCAGCATTAAAAAATTAAAAAAAAAAAAAAAACAAACGAATAGTGTTAGAAAGGAGCTCGTCTCATGAGACTGAAACTGAATGTGAGACGAGCCTCCAAATAGAGTGACCGTTTTTATATAGATGGTTTCATGTTCATACATATATACATACATACATACATACATGCATGCACATATATAGTACATATGTATCTGGTCAACTTTTACCATAACAGTGTAGATCAAGAAATCGATATGTAAGTATGTGTGAGTATATTTCTAATGTTGAATGACCATTCGTTTTTCGAATAAAATCTACTACAGTGGGTGCATCTTTTGGAGACGAGTCGTCGCTTCCGCATTCAAATACAATTTTGTTAAAGTATGTATGTATGTATGTACAATGTGCTAATAGATATAGTATGCACATATTTATAATGGCTGACTGCCAAGAAAATACTTTTATATGTACATAAATATACATAAGTACTCGTAAATGTACCTAAGAAATTAAAGGAATGGGAACTGCTGATCAAGGCGTGGGTGAAGAATTTGGCATGAGGATTATATTGGGATTTTTTGATGAATGTGAAGGTAGTATGAATATATACATATGTATATTACATTAGAGTGGTCAAAACCTTTTTCCAGCCACCCCCTTGAACTGAAGAGTGTCGAAAATAAGGCGAGCCGTATTACATTTAATCCTGTCGCCAGAGCTTTGAAGTAATCTATGTATTTTATACGAAGAAAATGCATCTTCCGTAGAATTGCTAAAAAATTGGCAAAATAAGTAACTTATTTATATATAAATGTAGTACGAGAGATAAAATAACGGTTACGAAAAAAATAGCTGGTAAGATTTTGAAGTTAAAAATGCATGTTAATTAAATTTTTTGATGATTTTTGATTTCTTTTCTGATCCACAAATATTTATTGTAAGCTATTCTATAGTACTTCTACACAAAAAATTTATTTTCTTTAGGTAAAATTAACAAAAGACTTCAAAGCTTTGGCGGTACCATTAATATTGACTTATTTCAAAATAAAAATGAAGGATTTTTCCATTTTCAATAATTCCTGGGGTTGGCAGAAGGAATATTCCAAAAAGTTGTTTTTTCTTGTGTATTTTTGGGCCACCCTAATGCATATATATATTCTAAAGCGTAATATTTATGAAGGATTTTGCATATATGCATAACGAATAGTCACCGAAAAAAGTTCTAAAATCAAAAATATTTATTTATTTTTCAATTTTCCGGAACACGAGTGAAACATGTATGTACATATGTATGTATGTATGTTAGGGCGGATCGAGCATTATAAAAATATAAGTTTAAAAACACAAATCCCTTATTTAAGAGCTTTTGCGGAGTGTTTGTCGAAACCACAATAAAAATAAAGGGTGTTTTTTAGAGTTTTAATTTTCCTTACCAAAATTTATGCACTCATGATGAAGGCAACCCCGAGTTACCATTCCATTCACAAAAACTTATCGTTGGTCCTTACTTACATATTTAAAAACGAGAAAGATCAGTACGCAATTTATAGAGCCTACAAATTATTTCGTGTTCTACTGGAATAGGATATTGACTGAAGAAAGGTTGTTTCAACGGAAGGTCAAACAGTGGGAAATTATCGACTGATTTTTTTAAGAAAAAGCTGTAAGGGTCCCGAAAGAAAAATATTACTTCTCATTTGATGGTTTCTTTAATTTTCCGACTTTCATACTATGCTGATAAAAATCAAAACCCTTTTTTTAATTAGGGCCTAAACAATCCTTTCTAAAATCCGTTCCAAGTATTAGAAAAAAATATTAAATTCGGTTAAAAATTGACTTTCCAGCCTTTAAAAAAAAATGATTTCCTACAACGCCAGACACCGCGTCAAACGATTGACTTATTGAAGGCAAAATTGGTGAATGCATTCTTTTTTGGAAAAGGGGCAGCCGAATGGCTATCTAGGATCGAGCGCTTTACTGCTTCTATATTACTTTCTCTAAGGTTAAGTAACGTCCATTGGCTTATGTCAACACGCTGAAAGCTTTGTATGCCTTGGAAGACAACAACATTATGCAAACCATTGTCGAGATAAGAAGAGTCCATCGATTCAAATAATATTCAAACAGGAATTGCATAATATTATATATAGTAACTGTAAAGTCAATTTTCTGTTTGATATTACGTAACATATTTTTTTTATTTACATTTAAAGTTGTACACCTCAAAAATACCTCTTAAATTCCAAAGTCGCCAATTCAGTTTTGTAAAATTGTATATCTGAGCCTTACCTAAGAAATCCGAAATAGTTGAGGGCTGATATCGTATTCCAGTGAATGGTATTTCCGTGCTCACCTTTCTTTTCGACCCACTCTAATATACTTTAACAAATATTTTAGAGAAAAATCTTCGAAGACCAAACAATTATTTCCGCGTACTTTTGTTTCTAACAACAGCGATAACGTTGCGTGGGCCAATTTTTTTTGTTTTGTTGTTATTTTCTGATTTATTGCTGGTAAAATGTTGATGATAGTTTTACATAATTTGTTTTTGGCAAAAATGTTAAGTACTCGCTATTTATAATTTAGTCTATTTCTGATTTTTTATTAAAATTTAAACATAGTTAGTTCCAACATAAATTAGCATTGCTAAAGCGAAACAAACAACAATTTTTATATGTAGTAATATGCAATCAACAACAAATTTTTTATTGCACGGTTTGCCTTTGTGTGCAGTGTAGCGTAAAAATATTTAAATTAATTGGCAATCAACTGAAGCTTAGATTCCTATTAAGAACAAAAGGAAAAGGGCCATTCCAGCCAAGACGACACCTCAGATAAAAAATTGTATTTAAATTTGTAAAAACAGTAAAGCAGGTAGGATAAATCTTTAAAAATATATTTTAATCGATTTATTTTTCACTATTTTTTCTTTTTTATTGTTATAAATGCATATTCTCGTCTACTAAAGGTGGAAATGCAAAAACTAACTATCCAAAAAGAAAAAAAATCAATTCAGGAGCTTTAAAATGGCAGTTGGTTATTAGAAAAATACATTTATGGTGAGAAGTTATAAGCGTTCAAAAAAATGTCCCACCCGTCACAGAAAAATATGTTTTTTTTTTTTTAACGTAACATACAAATTCTTAAGTTTTCTATTTTTTAAATGATATTTCCCTATTAAAAATATAATAAATATACACATCAGTAGGGTTCATTTTACTCACGAACTATGTGTCCTCCAAGGTGACTCGTCCCACCCAATACAAAATGTTGTCCCACCCGTCACAAGCAAAAATAATTTTTTTTTTTAAATTTTAAAATATAATAATGCCCTTAAATCATAAAATGTTACTTAAGATTCTACTGCCTATATTCGAGAAAGCCGCTATGAACCAAACACTAATAGTTTTTCTAAAATTGGCAAACGAATCCAACAATGTCCCACCCGTCACGTTTTGAAAATGCTAAGTTTCTGTGTAAATTATGTAATTAAATTTTATACTTTATCAGTGCCGTAATAAACTGATATGTGACTTCGAGTGTTAACAGTTTGACACTTGTCAAATCAATGGTCAAAGAGAATTTGTTAAAAGTTTGAGCAAAAACGAGTTAAAATGTCCCACTCGTCACTTTGGAATGCCCCAAAAGTAAAAGGGAAAATAAATTTGAAATAGAAAAATAGATTTTCGAGAAAAGAACCTGCATAAGAAAAAACCAACATTTAAATGCATGTAAATTTATGTACTACTCGCCGTTTGACAGCCGAAATTAGAAGTCAAGAACACTTAAAGGCTACAACCACAATGTAAATGTACTACGTGTGCATACATTTATATATATATATATAGGTATATATAGATATGTGTTTACATATGTATGTATGTATGTAAGTATTAATTTATATTTCGTTGATTATTGACCGATGAGGTTACATATGCACATAAATAAATAAATTTGTTTTTGACAAATTGATTGATGCCAACAGTACAATACATACATAGATATGCCCGGCAGTGAAAAATGATCAATGGTTAAAAATAACCAACTTGTAGTTACCCTGTAGGGCACACTATGGGCTAAATCACTTTTCTTTTTTGAAATCTAATATAAAAAAGAAGAAATAGAGATTACGCAATAATGTTTCTTTTGTGAATAAAGTTCAAATTATATCGATTAAAGGAAAACTAAAGCGAACGTCAACACGCTTTACTTTAAGAGGTGAAATGAGGGGCGAAGTTGACCATGTTCAAAAAATTGATTACCTTTCGCTTTTGTTTTTGCTGTTTCTCAGAGGCAAATCACGACATCGATAAATTTTGTTCCTAAATTGTAGTAAATTTAATGAGGACTAAGAAAAAGCTTATTAGGATACCATCAACCTTAAATTAGGTGAGTGGCTAAAACCCAGAAAATTCACTGAAAAACAAATGGTTACACTCTTTATATCTTTGCAAATAATTCGAAACTAGCAGACCCGGCGAACTACGTACCGCCCAAAATAAATTTTTGTTTGAAACATTTTGGTCAAACATTTTTCATATTTCCAAGACACAAAAAAGAAAAATTGTGTCATCATTTTCACATATTGTATCTGTTGGGATTCGAACCCGGATCTTCTGGAACCTAACAGGTAACAGCAAGCACCTCTGCACGTTCAGCTACAGCCAGACATGTAAATGTGCTCGCAAACGCCTAGCTTAAATTGTGAGCGCTTTGTATAAATAAAGATGTACAAATATGTGACACATGTATTTGCAGATGTCTTTTCTACCAATTTGAAGTTAACAAGAATTAAATGCTGAAATAGTTAATTGCCCAAAATTAGACGACTTCTCAGCTAATCTATACACTTATTTTTAAAAGGTCTTTTTCTGTTACCAAACGATATCTCCTTTAATATTTTATCAAATTAAATAAATGATACCTAATTTTGAAGGGGAGAAGATCACGTACATGCGAAAAATAGTCACGTTGTTCAAATTTAGTTATTTATTAAAAAAATGGGGTTTTAAAAAGCTGAAAGCACTGTATCCGGTTAACAAAGCGCCATATCTTCCCTAATACTTCGTCAAATGGAATGATTGAAATGCCATTTGGTAGGAAAGCTTAACTGTTTGAGGTTAAAATAAAAGCTTTTTGATAGGGTTGATACCCACTTAAAATTTTACATATACATAAAGCGTGACAGTGACGGCCAAAAGACGATGAATTTTTCCGTCATTTCACAATTGCTAGCTTAAAAGATCCCGGAAATAAAATTTTTAAAACATTATATATTATATTAACAGATCCTGTCGAAACTGTGACCGACGACGAAAAAAAAACTCCATCTTATGACAATCTACCATAACGACCTATTAAGTGGAGGGCATTGCGGACTCAAAAGTCTATATGCGAAAATTCGTACTAAATACTTCTGGAAAAACATGACCCGTAATAAATCGAAATTCGTAAAAAGTTGTGAGAAATGTTTACTGAACAAAGTTAAACCTAAAAACAAAGAAAATTTGGTTTTAACACCAACACCTAGTAAACTTTTTGAAGAAATAATTCTCGACACAATAGGCCCGTTGGCAGAAACGCGATATGGTAACAAGTTCTCTGTCACCATAATCTGCGATCTAACAAAATATTTAGTAACAATCGCAATACCAGACAAAAGTGTCAAAACTGTGGCTTCAGCTATTTTTGAAGACTACATATTAATATACGGCACAATGAATTCTATTAGGACTGACTTAGGTACTGAATATAAGAATGAAATTTTTTCAGAACTTACAAAACTTTTAAACGTAAACCATAATATTTCAACAGCACACCACCACGAAACCGTTGGAAGGATTGAACGCAACCACGAATTGCGAAATGAAAAGATAGACCCGATATATAACGTTGAAAACTATGGGAAAGGGGGATAAATATCGTATGCAAAAATCATACTCAACAGCCAAGAAACTAGTTAATAAACATAAAGCCCGTAGTAAAGAATTATACGATAGACACTATCGTCCAGTACAAATAAAAGAACACGATCTAGTTCTAATACAAAAAGAGCCCAGAGTCAAACACGAAAGTATGTATCAAGGGCCACACGTTGTACAAAAAGTGGACGGTGTAAATTTTACGGTTTTCGATAAAACCAAAAATAAATTCAAAACGGTTCAAAAAACCGAATTCAAAAGGTGACTTAACTATATTTTTTATGAATTTTTAAACATACAACTACCATATATTTTTTTATTTTAAGAAAATGCCCAATTTAACTAAATATGAATCTTCCACGTCAGATACACTTATATGAATATAATATACTTAGTTATAATGGTTAAGTATTAAGCTACACCAATACCAATGAATTAAATTTATATGAAAAAAGTACACAATAGCTATACCTAAACACTATTTTTTGTAAAAATAAAAAAGCGTACTTATTCAGCTGAAATCAAATTAAAATACATTTTTGGATACTATTTCATTGGCTGCGTTTCTTTATACATTCCGGATAATCCCATTTCCCATTAAATTATGCAAATAGTAGATAAGAAAAATTGAAAAATAGTAAAAAAAAAACTTTCCTATATTTTGTAATACTAAATTGATAGATTAAGTTACTAGAAATAGTTAATTGATACCAAACTATTTGGTTTATTAGTTCAAGTGGAATTTTTTTTTTGAATTCTTCAAATATCTACAAATTGATGTGGACGAATGAGTTAAGGGGGGAAGGAAATAATCTTTTGATTATGGATCTCATTCCTTCACATCAATTTGCCATCGCCCTTTTGGAGCAATAGATTATTGTAAGCCTGATCACCTTACATTAATATTTCTAAAGGAGGGCGATGTAATGGCAACCCTATCGATATGGCAGCGCTATTCAGCACTGTCCTAAGGTTGGTACTATTGCCAAACTAAAAACAGGCATTTTCTTTCACTTGAGCTAAGGCGTCATTTATGGTATTTGATAAAACGATTCATTCGCGAACCGCCATTCCACCAACTTGGACGAAGAATAAAGGAAAATAATTTTAAAACATTGCATTTCATTTCAAGCGCCAAGTAGTTACCGCGGGTGTAGTTAATTAAAGCCAATTAGTGAAAAATTATTTATCGCCAGCAAAGAGCCTTTGGGGCTAATAAAAAAATAAATTTGCGAAGCACAAGCAAATTCCTTGCCCTATCTCAGAATTCGATTCATAAACGCCGTATTTCAGGAGAGTCAAACCACGCCAACTGTGTCAATGAATTTTCATTGATTTTCTGGAAAGTGAAGACAATTGTGAGAATCTGTAGATAATTATAAAACAGAAATACACTTTGGACGGTTTTTCGAAATTGCACTTCGTTTTTGTTTTTTTTTTTTTGATATTATAAGAATATTGCAATTTTTGAGAGAAAAATTCGTAACTCGCGACCCATTTGATGAAATTCGATGAAATTATTTTTGAGAGTTGCTGAAGCCTTTCCCTTTACAATAGAAAGATTTGCAGAATAAAATTCGCAAAATAATTAATTCTTTAATAACAATAATTTAAACAATTGCAATTATTTAGAAAATCAATGAAAATTCATTGACACAGTTGGCGTGGTTTGACTCAGGTGCCCATGCATTTTCGTTTAAGGTAGGGCATTTTTGAGACGAATTCTGATATAGGGAGTTCTTCAACCAAATTCTGAGATAGGGTGTTTTTGAACTGGCTGCCGAGATAGTTTGATCTTCCACTCAGCCATCGATATGGAATAACAGCATTACTATTCTTTGCCTATGTGTGATGAGGATACTGCGCTTTAGTGGTTTCAACTTAAACTAAAAATTTTGACTTTAAAGCCTATTTTTGCTCTTAATCGCTCATTTGCATTGGCCAACGCAAAAGTTCTTATTAGGAGCCGCGAAGCAAGCGGGCATTGGCTAGTATCTAATAATAATAAAAAATATTAGTTACATTATAATGTACTTCCATTAGGTTGACAAGTGATAAATTATGGAAAAATTGTGCTACTATTTTGAAAAAAAAAAATAAAAAATAAATAAATAAAATTTTATTGAAAAATCCCCATCTCAAAAGATTTCCCCATTTACAATTTTTAAATTGTGTCATATTAAAAACTATTAAAAAGGCAAGAAAAAATGTCTTCGTCGATTTGAAGGAAAAAATAAAATAACGTCTTTCATCGATGTGTTACTGGACAAGTTTAAAAATATATGGCAGCCCAGCAGCTGTTACACACGCTGATTTACAGCAGGCAGCAGGGAAATTTCAAAAAGCCTATTTTCCTGGTATATTCGTTCGAAATTTAATGACTTTTTTGTTTAGGTGGNCTATTTTCCTGGTATATTCGTTCGAAATTTAATGACTTTTTTGTTTAGGTCTTTGGTGACTATAGAAAGGAGTGACTAGATTTTCAAGCTGCATAATAAACTTTCCGAATGATCAAAAACCAATTCATATAAAGTACAGAGAAAACGTAACGAAAATTAGGCCAAAGTGAAAGTAATTTCGTTAACATGCTACATAAGTACTTATGGAAACGAGTGTATGCATTCCGGACGTGCAAAAAATTGCGCAACTCATGTGCTGTTAATATATGTCAACACTTGTACGCGTACGTGCGAATCGAATCTCATTTTTCTAGTCAAGTTTTCCTACACAATAACCTCTACAACGAAATAGTTTTGTCGACCACCCTCGCATTGGTCGCTAAATATAGTGCAAGTTTGTAGGTTCTTTTAATGAATACATTATGCGCGTATGTAAGTACATACATATACAAAGTTGGTATTTGTCGCCCTCGCATAAGTAAATGAATGATTACCAAAAGTGCATGGTTTTGTGGGCAAAGCAACATTTTTTTGTCCTTTTACTCTTGTTCTTCATTCGCATTTCACGTCTTCGAAATTTTGTTACTACTTCCCGCTTTTTGTTCGAACTTGTCGTTAATGATTTATTTAGCACGGAATTTTACTAAATTGTGACTACTTCCGCTAAAGATATTTTTGTAACAAATTTAATCAATTTTGGTGGCTATTTATATAGTACGAAAATATCTAATGTATGTCCACTTTCCTGGACAGAGGCGACAAGGGAGACATGGCAATACACCCTATCTCTTTTAGGCGAGACAGTCCAGTCCATAAAAACGTCAGAGAAGATAATGTAGCTTTCCACCCATCCTCCCTGCTTGGGATCTTTGTAGAGACATATATGTTTCCGGAACTAAATACTGCGCACAACGGTCCGTGCTACCCGGAAGTAAATCTAATTTGTTCAGAGTGTCCCAAGGGTGTCAAATAGCAGAGTTGCCATCTGTGTGGCGCTGGTAATCGATGCCCCTTTCCATCCATCTCATGGCTTTGCCTTAAGTAAGTGCTTTGTTTAATTCGCAGATTGACGCAACTATTAATCTAGTTTTCACTATTTGCGTATTTTAAAACCATCGCTTTTGTTTTCCAATAATTTATTCTGCTTTTTTTTTGAAGTGATTACGCAACTTTTTAGCAAACGCAAAATACACAACATTACACTTTCACTTATTAAGAAAATGTGCTGTCAGCGGCTAAATGTTTTTACTATTACTTTTAGTTCATTTATATTAATAAAAATCCCATTTTTAACACGTCCCTTGTGGCAGATGCAACTTCCTAAAACATAAATACTCGCAGCTACATAAATATATACATACATACTATATTTATAGTATGGTATATGCATTTATAATATACATTTTATATATATTAAAAATGAACGGCAGAAAAATGCGACCAGCTGTTACAATGGTTTCAAGGAAAATCTAGGTCATTGTTCTGTTGTGGGATCTAAATGGAAAATAATAAAAATAAGTTTTCGTTTGCGGCAAAATTGGTGACAATTTTGGCAAGCATCGTTACAGTGGGTCGAAAGTGGTACGGTTGAAGATGATAATTTTTAAGAAAATGTGGAAAATTTGTAAATATAAATGAAATTAGCACTTAAAGATCTAAAATAGGAAAACGTTAAAATAAAAAGTTTTTAATTATAAAAAATACTTGTTTGAGTATTTTGCCATGACATTGGTCCAGTTGTTACCGAAATCGCCGTCTTTGCATTGTTAAAAAATACTGTTATATGGGAGGTAGGCATGATTGCAGTCCGATTTCGCCCATTTTCAATATCAACCTACCTTGGACCGGGAGAAACTTAGACACCACGTTTCGTTGATATACAACAATTGGTGTGCACGGATTGACGGACGAACAGACATACATACATAAATGACTAAATCGATTTTTCACTTTCATCTGAGTAATTAAATTAAATTAATTAAAATGATTTTTTAAGCTGTTTCAAACAAGCAACCATGTAGACAAGTACGCGCGGATATAAATAAAACAAAAACACGAACTCGATCCTAATCTTAATTTTAATCTTAACCTTAATTTTAATACTAATCTTAATCCTAATCTTAACCTTAATCCCAACCTTAATCCTAACCTTAATTACGATCTTAACCTTAATCCTGATTTTAAATCTAAACCCTAGTCCTCATCTTATTCTTATTATTAATCTTAATCTTAACTTTTACCTTAATCTTAATCAGAATCTTAATCTTAACCTTAATCTTAAGCTTAATTATGATCTTAACCTTAATCCTAATTTTAAATCTAAATCCTAGTCCTCATCTTATTCTTATTCTTAATCTTAACTTTAATCTTAGTTTTGATGTTAGTCTTAGACTTAATCTCAATTCGTATCGTAATTTTGATCTTAATCTTAATCTAAATTTTAACCTTAATCTTAATCTCAATACTTATCTTAACCTTCATCTTAATTTTAATGTTAATCTTCATATTATTTTATCTTAAGTATTCTTAGTAAAAAATTCGAAAAAACTTCTGTGTGGACCTACTGCTAGGTTTCAAAGGCCTCTCTCTAAGGAAGAATCCAC
The DNA here is from genome assembly GCF_001687245.7 of Rhagoletis zephyria. Taxonomy (NCBI): domain Eukaryota; kingdom Metazoa; phylum Arthropoda; class Insecta; order Diptera; family Tephritidae; genus Rhagoletis; species Rhagoletis zephyria. The sequence goes on along the minus strand of NW_016157121.1, from coordinate 190,053 downwards.
CTACATAGGTACTGTAAAGTGATCGTTCGTGGAAAGTTACTCCCTTGAATGCAGGTTAATAGCACAGTGACTTAATATGCATAGTATGATATCACCATACCCGCGAAGAGCCTTCGACCCAATAATTAGTAAGGTAAACAACTTTAAAAAAGTAAACTGGGCTATAAAGTCGTTTAAGCCCCACAAATCTCCGTGGCCATGTGGGATATTCCCGGCACTACTTTCCAAAGGTACAAACCAAATTATTAAAACAAACTAGTTACAATGCTTAGGGCTTGCCTGACATTAAAACACGTTCCAGATAACTGGAGGTAATCTTTTTACCAAAGGAAGGGAATGAACCCCCACACTCTCCAAATTCCTACAGGCCAATTTGCCTTTCATCTTTCATGCAAAAGACAATGGAAAAGCTACTGGACCACCAGCTAAGGGAAGATATACTCTCTCGCTCTCCACTACATAAGCATCAATACGCTTATAAAAACGGCAAGTCACTAATTACGGAACTTTAATCTAACAACAGCCATTAAAAAAATATGCAAGATCCAACGATTGGCATGCCTATATGTAACGCGGGAGTTGAAAACAGCACCCACTACAGGTAGGGAAGTCGTACTCAATTTTACACTCCTTCAATACATAGAAATTGTATGCGTACTTTTTGTTTTAATTGTTCGAATAATAAACAAGTTTCCTAAACAAGTCATAACGGTAAACAACGTTTCTGGCGCAAAAAAAAAAAAACAATAACAAATGAGTCAGAGCTGATGTATGTGGTAATTATTGGTGCCGACTCAAATTTCTTCTGAGTAATAACAGTTAATAATTTAATTGGTATTGATGGCGCGCATAAAGCTAAAAATATTACAAAAAATACAAAAAAATTTCATTCAGAGTAATGCAATAAATATAAATAAATTGAAAAAATTTAAATTCTTTGGATTCTAAATTCTGCGCAATTTGTCTAACCGTTCTTCTTTAACATGAAAATAAAAAATATTTTTCATAGCTATGGGTCTCCCCATTCACAAAATAACCACGAAAAGCTGATTCAGCGTCGCGATCAGGCCACTTTTTTCTCGCCAATAGCAACAATTTTTCTGCCATTCAACTGCACTACCCACACTCGATGTCATTTCTAGCTAACTAAAATGTGTTTATTTGCTCATTTTGCTTGTTTGTAAATGCGGTTTCTGCTTATTTATTTATTTTTATTATTTTTTTTGTTTCAAACTGCGCTCCTCCATACCGGCATTCCCGTAAAAAGTTTTTAAAATAATTTTTTGTTTCCATTTCTCACATTAATTACACATTATTGCTTACGTAATAGCACCATGTAGCCACACTGTGCGGTCTCTGAGCCACCAACTAGTTTACTACATGCATATATATGTGCGTACATAAATAGTAAATAAGCTTAGTAATCGTGAATCGTTCAGAAAGCAGTTTAATGCAGCGTAGTTGTTTTTGTTTTGCAAAGTGATTAATGAAAATTTTGGACACGTAATAATTTGTAATTGGCGCGCACGCTGCCAGTGCTGGTGGATACCATTATCTCTAGCTGTCAACTTCCTTCAGTTGAGCTCTTCCACAGTTTTCATTATTTTTTATTTATTTTATTTTTTCATTTTTCAACTGCTGCGTCATTTTGCCGGCTTTCTTTTATGATAATCATATTTTGACCAATTTAATGTTTTGACATACATATGTATGTACATATGTGTGTCAGTCATGTGCTGTCAGCTTTTGGCGGTACTGGCTACATATGTATGCATATATTAAAGAATATCACCGCCAAATTGACGATCACCTCAATTTTTGGTCACACTCTCAGCGACTCTTAAAATTTCTTACAGATTTTCGTGCTCTTAAGTAAGCTCTTAAAAATTCCTTTCTCTTTCATTTAGAGAATCTGGAGTTATGATTTTATATTTGCAACTAAATGCAACAAAAGAGTGCTATACTATTTTTCTCCGTAGATGAGCAATATGCCGCCTAAATAAGTAGTTTATAATTTAATGGTATTGGTGTAGGTCAAGATATCTGGCCGTGGCTGTCATAAAAAATATGGCTCACGAATCTCATTGGCGAAAATAGAAGTAGAAAATGGAAGAATAGAAGAAAAAAGATAAAACGACGGTTCTACCTAAAACCTTTATGATTTCTGCGCTGAAAGCTATAAAAATCCTTCACATATTCATCTTCTTCATATTTGGTCCAACAAACGTTTATAGGTTTGAGATGAAACCAAAAAACTTCGCTCGTTTTCGCTTTCCTTTGCAGAGTGTCGTTAGTTCATTATTCCTAGTGCTGACATATCCTTTTGCGCTTGTTCGTTCTATTGTGTTGATTAAAGAATCTTTTGACTTCAGCCTCGTCATCCATCCGCACAATATGCCCACCAGTGTAGTCATCGTATTTTTATGGGCTTAACTATGCCCATGTCATTAAAAAAAAGCTAGTTCAGTTTGTCTTTCCATCTTCTCCGGACAGAAGGATTTAACCTGAGCTGAACAAACCCCCATTCGTCTAGGAATAAACCACACGAGGTCAGGGAAACACACATACTTTCTCTCCCCGGGAGCATATCCTCAAGGATTCCCTGTCTTGCGAGCTCATAGACCAGGCAGTTTTCAGTGATTTTCCTGTGGCCCGGTACCCGGAAATGAGCTTAACATTGTAGTAGTCGATAAGGAGGGCAAGCAATCCTTTACCTTTCTTGAACGAACCACCTTGAAGCCAAGAGCATTGATAGCTGCTTGACTGTCGGAACAGATATGCACTTCCTTGAAAGGTGTTAGCCTAGAGAGCAACCAATCCGAAGCCTACGCTATTGCGACTACCTCTGCTTGCAATACGCTACAGTGATCCGTTAGCCCCAGATGATGGAGAGCGCTTCGCAGAACACCCTTCAGCTACAATCCCATTCAGTAGTACAAAATTATGATTGGGTCTTTAGCATGCTGTTATCGTTTATCGTAAATTTTAACCAATATCGTTTAGTAAAATGCTTGACCTCTTAAATACGTACATATTTCTCAAATTTTCTCTTGACACTTACTCTTATTATAAGAGTCTTATGTCAACAAACAAGCTTTTTTTCAGCTAGTGTAATTACAAATAGCTAGAGTTTAGCCACTGGAGACATGTAATCTGACAATACGTAAACAGATATAATGACGATTATATAATTAGTTAATAAAAAAAAACATATTTTATTAGAACGGCTCTTCCTTTTTCTGTGATTAAACTTTTTATCAAATGCAAATATCCTACACGTGCTTCAAGACTGAAAAGCTCGCGTTCGAAATAAACCACAAAAAACCTTTTCTAAGCACATGTTATTCATAAGGAGAACAGGCCTTTACTGTGCTTATTGCAGTGAATTAAAAAAAAATATTGTTTCAGCTGTGTAGAGAGGTAATTAAATATGTGAGCAATTTTCGAATTAATCCACTTTCAGAGAACGTGTGCGATACATATGTACGCTTATTTGGGTAAACAATCCTGTTTCTCAATCATGTTTCTCAAGACAAATATTGATAAAATCTCTTTCCCACGACTCTTTATGCGTTTTAGTCTCTCCCAAAACCACTTTCTTGTAACAATTTTATCTTACCAAATTCTTATTCTATGCGGAAGTAAGATAAAATATGTTCGTTATCTATAAATGTGAGTAGATACTAGCTATGCATGTATGTATATATGTATACACAGCTGAAAGTTGTGATAATGAAATTTACTTTGTGATACTCGTATGTAAATATTACAATGAGTAAAAAAACAACACAAGAGTAATTTTTAAGCAAAAAACAAAACCGACTTCAAATCTCATATACAAATTTAAGATTACCGTTAATTTCTTCACGATCCAATTATTGGATCTAAACAAAATTAGTATGGGACTACCCCTGGGGTACCACCTTTCCGATGAAAAAAGAACTATCGTTAACGTGGTCCAATGTTATGCGGTAACACACATACAAAAAATCAAAAAAAAAATAATATATAACCTCCTCCTTTTTTGAAAGTCGGTTAAAAATAGATTTGCGCTTACTCAATATGTTAGTGTTTGGCTGAGCTGCTTCTCCGATTTGTGGTGTGCGCCTTGATGTTGTCACACAAAGGGTAGGGATGATCTCCAGTTTTACGCCGACTACGAACGGCGATTATACTTTTTTATGAGAATCAGTTTTAATGGCAGAAATAAACTCGTAGGTTTGCAATTGCCTGCCGAGGGGCGACCGCTGTTAAGAAAAAAAAAATTGTTTTTTTATTTTTTGATGTTGGTCGGACAGCGGTCTTAAACCCAGGCCCTGCGGAATGGTAGCGCGCTCTGCTAACCTTAAAAAAGAATCAAAAGAGATTGTTTTAGCAGAGAGCGAACATGTCAAATTACCTCTTACCTCTAAAACTGGGGTATGACACTGTTGACAGACATTACTTTGAAGCTTTAAGGAATTTTGTTTACTGAGAAGCCAGCTTACTTTCAGTCAGGGATCGAAAGAAGCTTTACTCTTGTCCGCACGTGCTTATTTATGCTTCGCGGGAGGCTTCTAAATGAACAGAAATCAACCTTAACAAATCTATGATCAATGTTGTCTACTCATATGACACAGCACCCTAGACAATGTTTGATAAAGAAGAGACTGCATTCGTGAGAAGCCCATACATACGATTAAGTGTGCATTTGGTTGATATAATTGCAAGGGGAAGAAAATTTCTGGAAAATTTATTTAGCGGATTTGAAAATGTTGCGAAAATCATCCTTACGTAACGAATCTACTTTCAAGTTATAATAAAAGGGTTGAAAAAAGTGCAATTGAACCTACTTTTCCACCACTGCTTCGAACGGCAACTAGTTTCTATTAGAAGGTTTTTCGTTGCAGGGTTCGGTGGTTCGAAAATGACTTCCGAGCGGCGGACAATCGCGTGACACCTCCACCCTCTTCTATTCTGAAATCAATTGTTAAACCGATCGAATGATTCGCCACCCTGTAGCGGTATCTTAAGTTGCTCTGCAATCGTTAAAGTAAACAATAGGGGTATTCTCTAAGTCTTACATGTTGCACGGATTGCAGGAAATGTTATTATTCAAAACATGCAAGCTGATGAGAGCACCCCAATTGCAAAGTTGTATCATGCATAAGATACACCAAATAAAATTCTAGTTTAAAAAAACTAAAACCTCGCTATTATGTTTCCATTCGTACTGACATAAAGCATGTAACTTGGGAATAGAAATCGCTGCATCTTTTAGGCGCATCAATATTACATAGTTACATCCCGAGCTAATAAAAGGGAGGTACAAAATGAATTGGGCGAAATGAGAGAAATATGTAGCAGTTCCAACAACAAAACAGCTAGTACAGGGTGGCATATGTCTTGCTACGCTTTCTCGCAAAATAGGAAATGTTGTTTCCCATATATTTTGTTGTTGTGTGTTTGCAAAGTTATGCAAACCCTGCAACGTACAAAGGCTTTGCAAGATTTCGAAAATACCCTTATTATAGCTACGATAAATATACAAAAACATAACGACACAACAAAAATTAATAATACAAATATCTGACTGATATTACGTCTTGTATTTACAGCTGTATTTACGTACAATATACAATATATATATATATATATGTTTACTTATGACTTTGCGATTGAAGTTACAGTTGCAAATGTCATTGATCTTGGGACGTTACCCTACTCTGTTCGCACATTTAGGTACATACATATGTTTGATTTCAATTTCAATCGATGCGTATGGTTTTGATTTGATTGCAAAGCACTTCAACACACAAATCCAAATTAATATACATACATATAGTACATGCATATGTATGATTTATTCTTTAGCCATCAAAACTGGCTACCAATTGTCGCAGCAATATTAAACTGAAGAATATTTTGTTTATTATTTTTAATTTTTTCCTACGAGCACCACACTGGGTTGAAGAGAAAAAAGTGCGCCTGGGCCTCACTGGAGAAGTGAAAATTACGAAATCGATAAAAAACGATAAAATATCGATAACAAATTCGACAGCAAATCGACCAAAATATCGATAGCAACTTCAATTATTATATCTATAACAGTAACAATAAATATTTTCAACAATATCGATAAATGTGTTTATAAATATATCAATAACAATATCGATTCTTTTATATCGTTAATAATATATCAATAAACATATCGATAAAAATATCTATAAATATATTGATAACAAATTCGATTATCGAAATAGTCACGAAAATCTAGAAATAGTCCTGAGAATCCCAAAATAGTCTTGAAAATCCTGATTTAGTTTCGAGAATACCGAGGTTGTTTTGGAAATCCTGATGTAGTCGCGGGAGTCCAATAAATCTCTAAAATCCCGAAACAGCTCCCAGATTGAGTGTCTGTGTCTCTATCTATATCCTGTTCTTTATAATTACCTTTATTTTAATCTATTTACAACGCTTTTATCAACTTGCAATGTTGTGTTCCAGAAACTTTCAATGTTGTGTTCCAGAAACTTTCAATGTTGTGTGTCCGACACCATAAAGCAAAGCTTTGAAAAGCTCCTATAAAAAAGCATAGTGAATAGGGCGAGGTAGATGACATCTAGATGTCGCCCTATGCACTACGTTTGCTACACCGGAAATAGACGACACGCCATTTCTTTAAATAAAATTAATTGGTGCTCGTTTGTATGTACATACATATGTAAATGCATGTGTGTGCACCTTTCTATTAATATCGTTGAATTATTTTAATATCTATTGCAAAATTTTATTCAGACAGGACTAAAAAGTAGAAAATAAATAATATAAAAAAAACTTTTTAATATACAACGCTTTTATAAATGGACTAAAAAGTAGAAAATAATACTTCTCAGTCCCATAGAATTTGTTTTGATAACTTTTGATTTTGAAATTTTAGCAAAAGTCATTATAAACAATCTATGAAATTGAAAATGAAAAACGTGGAGCGCATGCGATACAAAGCATTCGATTTAATTGACAATAGTCAAACTACATAACGTAGACCTAAAATTTCTACAGCGAAAGTAGAACTTTGAAATCGATTTTAAGCGGTCGTTATTCATATACCCACATACATACATTCATATATTACTTTTCATATCAATTCAAGTGTATTACATGCGCCCCACGCTTTTCATTTTCAATTTCATAGATTGTTTATAATGACTTTTGCTAAAATTTCAAAATCAAAAGTTATCAAAACAAATTCTATGGGACTGAGAAGTATTATTTTCTACTTTTTAGTCCATTTATAAAAGCGTTGTATATTAAAAAGTGTTTTTTATATTATTTATTTCTTCTATCTTCGTCTTTACCCTTATCAGCACTCTCATCCTAATCTTTTCTTCATATTCTATATCTATCTATTCTAAATATATAATACGCGAAGGGAATTTTGTCCAGGTCTTCAGATCTGCACCGTTCATTCGATTTTCAAAAATGAGATTTAAAATCAAAGGACTTGGGCTGTAGATGAGCAATGGAGTTTTACATTTTCGAAAAGAGTTGTCACCTGTTAGACAATTAAACTGAAATTATTTTATAATCAATGCCATTAGATCGGCACCGTTCGTTCGATTGTCAAAAGTGAGGTATAAAATGAAAGAGCTCGGACTGCAGATGTGAGGTTTTACTTATTCGAAAAGAGTTGCCACCTGTTAAGAAATTAAGCTCAAATTATTTAATATTAAAATTGATTGTTTCAAAAGAAATGGGTATCTACCGAAATGGCTTTAAAAGACATTATATCTTAACTACGTGTAGAGGGCTGCCACATGTTTAAAAAATATTAAATTTCAATTTTAATAATTAGGTAAGTGAATACGGTAACACCATATGGGTGTCAAAAAAAGTAGGTTTAAGATGGTAGTAGTTCGAAAATATTATAAAGAGGGTTGCCACCTATTTTAGAAATCTGGTATTTTATACCCAAGTTATATGAAATATAAAAAATGGGTGCCAGATAAAAGAATTTCAAAGAAATCTTCAGTTTGATCATTTAGAATATGTTTCATGTTGTTGAGAGTTGCCACCAGTTTATAAGGTTAGATTCAAATTATTTAAAAGTTAAATGAATTACTAAAACATCGTTATCAATGGAAATGGGTTTAAAATTCTTTATTTCTGAATTTATAATCAAGGTAAATGGGCTTAAAATCCTCTATTTCTGAAAATTATTTAGGGAGGCTGCCCCGAATTAAAAAAATAAAATTCAACTTAATTCATGAAAGACGTTTAAGGAGATTTTAGTACGAAATAATTTGAAAGAGGGTTGCCGACTGTTTTAAAAGTCGAACTCAGTTTAATTATACACAAGCTATGTACTTGAAATTTTAAAATATGGGTAACAAACGAACGAACATTTAGAATTTTTAGGACGTAAGAAGAGGGTTGCCACCTGTTGAGAAAAGTTAATTCAAATTATTTAATAAGTTAAATGCATAGTGAAAAGATGGATAACAATCCAAATGGGTTTGAAATTCATTTATTTCTGAACTGTATTTAGGAGATTTGCCATGTGTTAAAAAAATCAAATTGAACTTAAAGGGATTTTAGTTTGATAATGCTTTTAAAGGGGTTGCCACCTATTTTAAAAGTCGAATTTGTTTTACTCATACACAAGTTAAATGAAATATTGAAATATTAAAGTCAAACGATAGAGTTTTTGGAAAACTTTATGCTGATAATATTTTAAATTAAAGTTTCCACTAATTTAGTTTTTTTTTTCGAAGATCATCAGATCTGCGCCGTTACTACGAATTGCCAAAATGAGAAGTCAAATTAAAGAACTGAGATTGTACATAGATGTGCAGTAAGATTTATTTTTTTTAGTTAGGACCTTTTTAGCAGTACAGACTGATTTAAAATTTGATGAATTGAAAGTCTACTTTGAGAGAAATTTTCTTTCATTAAAATATTCGCCTTGTTATGTTATAAAAAATATCTAAAAAAGTTCTATACAATGTAGGAGCTCACCTCAGCTTTGTTATAAGGTTACTTAGCTAAAAATTATTATTTTATGGTGTATTTTATTTTTATAAACTGAATAATAAAATAACCACATAACCTGATAACCAGACAGACGTGAACACACCCAATTTAAATTCCCCTACATATGGATGTAGAAGGAGTTTATAAAACATGTTGACAGTTTCTTGTTTACCATAAAAATAGGTTTTTCGATTTTTCATTGAAAGCCTAAAGTGTGTAAAGAAAACTATTGAAGTACTCTTGCGTTGCATAATTCGCATATCCCTCCAAATGTGCCACGAAAAGCATATACAAAATATAATTAATGCAGAATGAATTTTAAATCATCTATTGAAATATTTTCATTATTGAGTTACTTAAGTAGGTAATAAATTTGAAAAAAAAAATTCTCTTTGAAAAATGTCATAAATTCACAAATTTTTAATCAAGCTTCTTTGCTGACACGAATACTGTCAACAATGCGAAGAAAATTAAATTACACACAAAAGAAGAAACTCGGCATCAAATTAAAAGCCACAAGAAGTTTTCTGCTGCCTATCTTTTTGATTTATTTTTCTGTTCATTAAATGCATTTACAAGACAGAAATGAAAGAGCTTAAGCACCGAATTCGCTAGGGATTAAAAGTAAAAAAGGAGCAAATTCAAAGTGGGACCACACCTGTGCTGTATATACATTAGGGTGGACCTATTTTACAAAATTTGAGGTTAATGGAAAATGACGATATACAAAATAGGAGCCCGATTGGAAGCGGTTTACAACTAGCGGATTGGGTCAGAAATTTGAAATGGAACCAATATTGACATTTTATTTGAAATTTTTTATAGTTTATATTTTTTTTTAATTCTCATCCCATTAACGAATGGAATTGTTAGATTTTCTAAACGAGCTTTTGTTGACCTTTCCAAATCACCGATAATAAACCAAATGGTTCGATAAATAATTAGTTTGCGGCATTTAGAAAATATATATATTTCCACAGAATTTAATATTATGATTTAAGCAAGCAAGTAATAAAAATATTGTTTTAATTTTATTTTTCCGCTAAGTGTGCCATAATATCGATAATACTATTCTGTATTCATACGGGACCTTTTTATCAACGATGCAAATTTGCGGTTATAATCTTTTGTGACTTGTAATTTGCGACAGTTCGTCTTCTTCTTTGTTAAGCATTTATTGTAATCTTGCACCACTTTTACAGCACGCTCTGCGGTATCATTCACAACTCTTAGCGCACCTATGGCTCTCTTACCATTATGCAAATTTTCATCATCTTGCCACAAAGTTGTTTTTTGTTTTCTAAAATTTCAAAACTGGTCATGCTTCTCAAACATTGCCAAAAACGCCATTTCTTAACATGTTGACCACGTTTTCTTAAAATTTGGAGCTGTCTGAAGCTTCATATCTATGAATTCGTAAAGAGCTCAAAAAAATCTATGGTGCGATTTTTGCCTTATCTAAAGCTTTTGGCTCAATACGGAAGTTCTAAATAACCACCAGTCGGGCTCAAATTTTATATTTCATACTTTGTCAACGTTTTTAGAAGGTGCCTCATTTAGTAGATATTTTTGGCTTCATAGAAATTAGGTCCACCTTAATGTATGCATGTATGTATGTACATTAGGGTGGTCCAAAAATGCATGTGAAAAAGTTAAATAGGAATTTTTATGCTCTCACCCCCTTGGATTGTTCTTTACCGAAAAAATATATCCTTAGTTTTTTTAATCAAAAAATATTTAGGGGTCGCTCAAAGCGTCCACAGTTTTCCTTGTATTTTATATGGCGAAAAAACCACTTTTCGTAGAAATGGTATAGAATTCTTGAAAATCAATATTTTTCTACCAGAAAACTTTGTTTCTCTGCAGGAGATTGCCAATAATAATACTCAATTGTTTATTTAACCAATTTTTTATTGAAACCATAATTTTTGTTGTTTTTCTCATATAGAAATACATGCAAAACTTTGAGCGACCTCTAAATATTTTTTGATTGCAAAATAAAAGGAAATAGGTATAAATTTTTTCGATATAGAATAATCCAAGCGGGTGAGAGCATTACAATTCCGACTTTACTATTTTTGAACCACCCTAATGTGTGTATATACAAAAAAAAAATTACAATTGAATTGTTCCGAGCGGCATGCTTTTAGGCGCGTACGCATACATATTTTGTTTATAACGAAGCAATGTACGTAAGCTTAAATGATATAAAGATTAAAATACTCGTGTTTGCCGAGAGTAATAAAGGTTTTTGAAAATGAGTTAAATGTGGCTGGGAGGCATTAGAAATGTAGTTGATAAAAAACGTGCAAAACTTTTTCAAAGAAAAGAGCGGAGCAATCACTAAAGCAAATGTGAAAACTTGTAAACTTATAAAAAGTAAAGAAATCCCATCGGCATGCTCGGGGTGCAAAAGCTTGAAAGCGAAACATAACTCAATTTCACATAAATTGCAAGATTTTTTACGTAAACACATATGTACATACATACGTATGAGAGCGCTCATATTTTAAAATTGTATGTAAAAGTTTTTCGGCGTTTGTTTGGCTGCCACATATTTGTGCTGGTGCAATGACCTTGAACCTTTAGGACGACGACGCGACGCTGGCATTATTGTTGCTGCAAAATGTTTGGTAACAATTTTTAAGTAACATATTTATGTGCGTGCATACATACTTATGCATACTTAATTTTTGTTTGACTTTAGGCATATTTATGTGTGTGCATTAGGGTGCATCACCCTCCATAAAAAGCCACGTTTCTCTTTTTCCATCCGAGTTATGAAATTTATTTTATAGGGTAATCCATCAGACCTTGTTTTTTATGTTTTCTATTTCTTTACAAAACAATTACAACTGAAATGAATGTCGAAATCTTTATTATCACCCGAACGAAGAATTTCTGACAAATATTTTTCAAAAGTTATTTCATACAAATGTTGGCCGCAGACAGAAAATCACCGAAAATGCTCGCGTAATTTGCGCAATGGAAAGAGTAATTGAAAATTGGACGTTCCGAATGGACCACCTGCAGCGAGTCGCGGCTAACATTTGAATGAAATTATATTCAAAAAGTGTATTGTCAGAGATTTTTATTTCGGGTAATAATAAAGATTCCGACATTTAGTTCTGTTCTAAGTGTTTTATTTAAAATTTAAAAACCAAGGTCTAGATGGATCCCCCTATATTTTAAGACCTGCGCTAACATATATTTCGGAAAAATATTAAGATTACTGGACTGAAAATATTTACCACCAAATATCGAGCTTTTTTTTAATCAAATTAGTTTTTAAACATATTTTTCAAAAAAATTCACTCAGATGATAGAAGCGTTTAAAGTTTAAACTTAAAAGGTTTGCTTAACAATAGGGGTATTCAGTCCGCGCTTGGTACTCGGTAACTCGGTGTTCGAGAAATTTTCCTAGTGTATTTTGTTTGCGTAAAATTAATTTATGTATAATCGGTTTACGGATTACCGAATTATCATGGTGGCAAGCTCGATAATTTTTCTGGTAGTTGGTAAACTAATCAGCTGTTCGATATCTATTAAATTTTAAATTCGCCCGCTGTCGAAAGTCATAACGCATACGAGTAGGTAAAATTACCACATTATCTGTTACGTTTTATTTTTTTTATAGGAAAAAGCTACAAACCAGCTGCTGATAAAGATAGTTTACCAGACTAACAAAAGTATGCTGAAAGGGAAGTTCACAGTTGATATACCGAGTACCAACTAGTAGTTTACCACAACTACCGAAATGGGTGTGAAGATCATTAATGCTTAAGAACTTTATTACTGGAGTGAAAATAATGATATTTTGTGGAGATACATATTTTCATATGTTTCCCAAATATTTTGGCAGAAGTCTTAAAATATAACAAATTTTATAATTCCGATTTGAAAGCCGCAACATTTTTTCGGTGTGTCGTCCATACTCATATTTAGGTAGATCAATTCACCGGGGCAAATAAAAAAAAAACGTTTCAAAATAACGAGTCGATAGCAACAAACATACAAACGAAAATGATATGCCGGGAGCTGCTTGCAATAAATTTAGCGAGACAAAAATAAACGTACATGCAAGTACGTACATATGTCTACGTACATATGTATGACTAAATAAAATGCAGCAACAATTTAAAATAAAGTGTGCAGCCTGTAACAAAAAACCTATAATTCAAATTTATAGTGATTGGGGTCATGATGCATGGACTACCGCCTGAATTTAAGCCGTAAATTTGTATCTAAATTGATATATTGGCTAAGGAAACATGCATTCATACAAAAAAACTAAAAGTAATAAATGCAGCTTATAATTTTGCAATAATTTTACGCCGTAAAACAATATAGCTGACTAAAAGGTTTCTTGAGATGCATGGTGGAAAAAATTGCAATATGGCTGTCAAACGAGAGAGGTTTAGGATCGCTTTACCTCTATTCTACTATTTCTGCCGAGGGTTGCCACAAGTTTAGAGATTCAAAATCAATTAAATTAGAAAGTTAAATAAAAACCTTAATAAGGGTATCAAACGTGAGAGGCTCAAGAAAGATTTATTTCGAAAATTTCTAAGGGGATGCCACCTTTTTAGAAATTCAGAAGCAATTCAATTAAAAAATTAAACCAAACATTTGAATGCTGATATCCAATGAGGTAAGCTTAAAAGGCTTTATTTTGAAACTGGTTTTAAAGAGGTTTACTACCTGTTTAGAAATTTAGAAGGAACAAGTAAAGAGTAGGAAAAAAGTTGGCGCGGCTAACCCCTTTTACTGATATGAATGGTATACATTTTTTGTTGGTGCAAATTAATAATCACTTGAAAACTTATATTTCGAAAAACATTGAACGGGTTTTCAAAATATATATGTACATATTTGGAACGGTAAGTAAAAAATCTTTAACCTGATGTTTAAACTTATATGTATATGTAATTGATATATATTTCGGGAAAAATACAAACCCGAAATTATAGAAATTTTTTTAAATTGATATTTTTCTTTAAAAAACACGCAACTACGTATATGGGAAAAATGTTTATTAAGAGGGGTATAAAAATAAATTTCGTTTCATATATGATAACCCTGGCCGATCCAACTCCACCTTCGCTGACCGCAGCATTTTCTTTGTAATCAATCCACATTTTGAAAATCGGTTTAATATTTTTCGAAATATTAGCTTCGCCACTCGATTCTCACCCCTGCTCTATGAGAGAAAACCGACATATGCGAGCAGTGGAACCACGTTGCGATCGATATAGGGAACAAAGGAGCTATGTTGAATCGACATAGAGATCTGAAGACGTTAGCGAGCCATATTTTCCGTAATCAACAGGGAGAGGTAGAAACACGTAAGTGCGAAGAGTTTGTAATGTTGGTCTACAGTGAAATCGCCAGAAAATTTAATGAGTTCTATCAAAATTTAGGCTTACGGAAGATTTCAAGACCAAATCAGATACAAAAAAAGCACGACGACCATGTAACCGATATCAATAACGTACCAATCAAAGCCGCTGAAACAAATGCTTTGAAACAAATGAACTGATTCGGCCTGGTAAATCCTTTATGGCCCAGATATTCACTATACGTCGTATCTTGGAACTTACTCGCGAGAAGATAATCGACTATCACTCTCTCTTTGTCGAGCTTTAAAGCCCCTTTGGAAAGTATGAATAGGAATTGCCTAAACTTGGCATCCCGTCGAAACTAATACGGCTGTGTGAAATGACTTTGAACAGTATTTCAGATCCGTCGGTATTGGGAAGGACCTTTCTAGGCCGTTCGATGCCGAAATATTTAGTTTTCAGGCAGAGTCGCTCCTTTTCATGTGACTACTTTAACCTGATGCTAGAAAATATAACCATAACTGCAGAGCTGAATCTCTTCGGTATTATCTTTTATAAGAGCGTACAGTTACTGTCGTATGTCCAAGACACGTCTCTCCTGCCTTTACCATGCTGCTGTTGCATGCTTCTGACTCTGCACATCGATGATGCAGAATCAATCTCAACTAAAGTGTAGAAAAAGAAGTCCGATAAGATGTGGTGATCTCCGAAATAGCTGGTATAACTTCTATCGCTTAGATTTTGTTACCTCTCCAATTTTTCCTAAAACAACCGTGGTTTAAGTGTTCACAACGGTTTTATTTATGTAGGTGCCTACATATGTATGTCCTATTTCTTAGAATTTTGCAAAATCATTAACGCTCCAAGGCAGCGAAAGCAGATTCATTTCAACTGCATGTGAAAATCAAAATTGATTGCATCTTCCACTTTTCGTGATTACAAATTTTCCCTTGAAACCATAGCCATAAGTATAGCAGCCTACGTGTTCACATCGAGTAATTAACACAGCAAGTGAAGCATATTGATTTGACCTTTTCACTTGACTGCCAGCAATGTACAAAAACATCAAAGCGAATGTCAACACCTACTACGATGACAACCAAAAGTCCATAATATATCCAGCTACAATGTGAATTGATTGACAAATGTAGCCCCATCACCATTATCTGAACTGTAGAGGTGATGCTTCTGCTTAAAATGAATTCTACGCTACCTTCACTACTAAATATGTGTATATATAAATATTCTAATATCGTTGCTGTTGTTGTTCATTTGATGCCAACTTTCTGATTGCTCTACTTTATTCCTACCACTCAGCTAATATATGTATGTTTGTATGTAGTTTGTGCATAAATAGTATATCCTTCAGCCAGACTGTTTTGTGTCCAGCTCGAATCACCCGTTGCGTTGTTTAGCCGCCTCAACGCTTTGTCTGTTCATTGAACTTGGTCGACTGCCGCTGAGATGGTTGTACAGTAGGGTGGTCCAAAATAAGTAAAGTCGTAATATTAATGCTCTTACCCCCTCGGACTGTTGTATATCGAAAAGATATACCCGTATTTTTTTATCTTGAAATCAAGAAATATTTGGAGATCGCTGAAAGCGCTCGAAGTTGTCCATATATTTTATATGGGGGAAAAACAACTTTTCGTGGAAATGGTATGGAATTCAATATTTTTGTATCGGAAAACTCTGGTTCTCTTCAGAAGACTTTCAATAACAATACCCAACTGTTTATTTAACAATTTTGTAATACTAACGATTTTTTATTTATCCCCCCATTGCATTTTCTATGCGTTTTGGTGAAGCTATAAAATATAGTTACTGTGAAAACATGGTAAAAAAAAAATAATTGGGTATTATTTTTGGCAATCTCTTGAAGAGAAACAGAGTTTTCCGGATGAAAAATATTTATTTTCAAGAATTCTATATCATTTCTACGAAAAGTGGTTTTTTCTCCATATAAAATTCATGGAAACTTTGACCGCTTTGAGCACCCACTAAATATTTTTTGATTTCAAAATAAAGAAATAGAGTATATTTTTTCGGTAAGGAACAATCTTAGGGAGTGAGAGCATAAAAATTCCGCCTGTACTTTTTCACATGCATTTTTGGACCACCCTATTGCAAAGGCGTTGGCGCAGGCTGTTGTATACTGTCACTCACTTATTGCTTCTGGGATGGGTTGCGCTAATTGCTGGAGTTCAGTCGAGTCGAGGTGTGTCTGAACAGACTAATTTATTTATGCGAACGGCTGCGCTTTAATTTTTTAATTTTATTTGTTGGTTTTATTTTAGGTGATTTTTTGATGATTTTTAAGGAGTTTCAGTATAATTTGAGAAATTGCAAAGGATTTGTAAAATTTGGGAATGACGTCAGAGCAGCACCGTGTTTTCGGATTTCAAAAGTTAGGTGTAAAATTAAAGGTCTTGGCCTGTGCTGATTGTTGAAAATACTTATGTATTTAAATATGTATTTGTATTTGTATATGTGCATATAAAATGCACTCATAAGCTTATTATACTTTATTTACCAGCTTCGCATAATTGTAATACTTATAAGCATATTCTTGATACATTAAACAGTCAGTCCACTCATAAACCTCAAACCGTCGTGTTCTTTATTCTCTCTCTACAAGGTAGCAGAGCAAGGTTACTGCTGTAGTGTCGGGTGTCGGAATTAAATAAATAAAATAAAAATCAAAAGTGCAAAATCTGCTGTAATAATAAAAATAAAATAACGCTTCAAGTAAGACTTTGAATTAATATACATATACATATATATAAAATTTATAAGTGAAATTATAAGTTAAAATGGAAAAGGGTTTTGAAGTAGAGAAACTCAAAGGCCAGGAAAATTTCCACAACTGGTGTTTCGCAATAAAAAATATATTAGCATTCAAAGGTCTGCATAAGTGTATAACCGATCCTGTCACAGAAACAAACGCTGAGAAATTAACTAATTGCAAAGCCCTGTTAGCTCTAAGCGTAGCGCCATCGCTGTACGTTCACATATCCAGATGTGAAACAGCGCTAGAAATATGGCAGAAACTAAAAAATCTGTATGAGGACAAAGGCTTAACAAGAAAAATTGGGTTATTAAGAGGCCTGATCTCTTGCAGATTAGAAGACTGCGAGAACATGCAATCATACATTGATAGAATTAAAGATAATTCTAATAAATTAAATGAAATTGGTTTTGAGATAAATGAGGATTGGCTGACGGCGATAGTATTGGCTGGTTTAACTGATGCATATAAACCATTTATAATGGGAATTGAAGCATCAGACTCACAAATAAAATCAGAAACAATAATCGCTAAACTGTTGGACTCTGATACCAACACAACCACAAAAAGTGATGCATTTCTTAGTAAAAAAAGGTACGAAAATAAGCAAAAATACTTACAAAAGAAAAAATGCACAACTTGTGGAAAGAAACATGCAGGGGAATGTCACTACAAGAAAAATAATGCACAAAATGGCACAGCAAAAAATGCATTCACAGCGTTATTAACGAAAAGAAATAACGACGACTGGTATCTAGACAGTGGTGCATCGTCTCATATGACACCAAACGATAATTTGCTCACTAGCAAAAAAAATTCACTCGTTGACAAAATAATGTCAGCAAATGGAACAGCTATGACAGTAAGTTGCGTTGGCAAAACATCACTGAATATCAACGGGCAAGAAATTGTAGTTAACGAAATTCTACACGTGCCCGATTTATCAGTAAACCTTCTGTCAGCTGCAAAAATAGTGAGTCAGGGGAATGTAATAAAATTCGATGCAACAGGCTGTACAATACTTAACAAAAACAAAGAAGTAATTGTACAGTGCAAAGCGGAAAATGGTGTTTACAAACTGAAGGGAATCCAAGCAAAATGCTTGTTATCAAAACAAACAAATAACAACGCAATGCTATGGCACAGGCGACTTGGACACATAAATTTTCAAAGTTTAAAGAAAATGCGTGACGGCGCTGTTTCTGGTATTGATTTCAATGACGACGATCATGAAATAAAAAATTGTCAGATATGTCCCAAAGGCAAACAAACAAGAATTCCGTTTAAACAAAGTAACTCAAAAACAACAAAGCTACTCGAACTAATACATTCTGATCTATGTGGACCTATGGAAACGCAATCTATAGGACACGCCAATATGTATTAACATTCATAGATGATTTCTCCCGAAAATTATTCGTTTACTTTCTCAAGTCAAAATCAGAAGTTTTCAATAACTTTAAAAATTTCAAAACATACATTGAACGCCAAACTGGATCTAAAATCAAAACAATACGGACGGACAATGGTGGTGAATATTGTTCAACTGAATTCGACAAATACTGTAAAGAGAATGGTATCAAGCATCAATTAAGTAATGCATATACTCCTCAGCAGAATGGAATTGCCGAAAGAATGAACCGAAGCTTAATTGAAAAAGCTAAATGTCTCCTGTTTGATGCAAATCTTCAAAAATGTTATTGGGCAGAAGCAACAAATATGGCAGCCTACTTAATCAACAAAAGTATTTGTTCGTCGCATGGAAAAATTCCTGATGAAATATTCTATAAAAAAAAAATAGACATATCTAACCTGAAATTGTTTGGTTGTGAAGCAATGGTTCACATAAACAAAGAAAAACGTAAAAAATGGGATCCTAAATCCAAGAAAATGTTTTTCGTGGGCTATGATGACGACATTAAAGGTTTTCGCTGTATTTGATCCAATAACAAAGAAACTGGTTATAAGTCGAGATGTAATATTCTACGAAAAACCTCAACCAAAGTCGACCTTAAAAATCTATAACGACGAAGTGAGGGAAATAAAGAGAAGCGATGAAGACACATTTGAAGAAGTTAGCATAAAACCTGATGAATCGAACGAAGACGTACAAAGTGTTGCGGAAGATGACACCATGATAGAATCACCGAATCAAACCCAAAATGATCCAGATTATGTTCCTGAACAAAGTATTGATGAATCTGAAGAAGAAAGAAGAGTCACACGATCTAAAGCTAAGGTATCTGTACCATCTTTTCAATTTAATGCTTTTGCATTTCTTTCACAGCCATTAACAGTATCAGAAGCTATAAACGGTGAAAAAGCGAAAGAATGGGAAGATGCAATGAATGAAGAAATGGAATCACATAGATCAAATAACACCTGGTCGTTGATGAAACTACCAGATGGAAGAAAGCCTATAAAAGCAAAATGGGTCTTTAAAGTAAAACAAGATGAGGTCGGTAAAGCTGTAAAATATAAAGCACGACTTGTTGCAAAAGGCTGTGCACAAAAATACGGCATCGATTATGATGAAACATTCTCGCCGGTGGTTAGATACACATCAATAAGGTTTTTAGTGGCTTTAGCAGTAAAAAACGGCTATAAAATCCATCAAATGGATGTAGTGACTGCGTTTCTTCAAGGTGATCTTAAAGAAACAATATACATGGAACAACCAGAAGGTTACAATGATGGCACTAACAAGGTATGTAAGCTAAACAAAGCTGTTTACGGACTGAAACAAGCCGGAAGACAGTGGAACTTAAAGCTCGATTCAGCATTAAAAGAATTCGGGTTACAAAGGTGTAAAACTGATCCATGCATTTACTATGATAAAGAATTGAATCTGATAATTGCAATATACGTCGATGATTTCCTTATACTCTACAAAGGTAGTAATAACCTAGAAAAACTAATGCAGTACCTTAACAAAAAATTCAAAATGAAAGATTTGGGATCTGCTCAAAGTTGTCTTGGAATACGTATCACGCAGAGCAAAAATTGCGACGAAATTACACTAGATCAATCGTCATATATAAATGAAATTCTTGAACGTTTTGGTATGCAGGATTGTAAGCCAGTGGGCACACCATGTGAAGTAAGTCAAAAATTGACTGAAAAATGCATCACTGAGAAAAATGATCTGACGGGGAAAATACCATACCAAGAAGCTGTGGGCAGCCTTTTATATTTAACACAAGGAACTAGACCGGATATAGCATTTGCAGTAAATAATGTAAGCCGGTTTAACTTAAAACACTCAAATGAGCATTGGCAAGCTGTGAAAAGAATATTTCGATATTTAAAAGGCACAATTGATTTCAAACTAAGCTATCGAAAAACTGATGATGTCAACTTGGCAGCATTTAGTGACGCTGATTGGGCAGCAGAAATCGACGGCAGAAGATCGTGTTCCGGCTATGTATTAAAAATGTCCAATGCTGCTATAAGTTGGTGCAGCAAACGGCAACCAATAGTTGCTTTATCAAGCACAGAAGCAGAATACATCGCATTGTCTTCAACAGTACGAGAAATAATATGGATGAAAATGTTAGCCAAAGAAGTTGATAAAAACTTGGTTGAAACTACTAAAGTTTTTTGTGACAACCAAAGTACTATCAAATTAGGCTCGAGCGAAGCATACAGACCAAGGACGAAACACATTGATATCAGATATCACCATATACGTGAAAAAATCGATGAAGGTTCAATCAAATTGGAGTTTCTTGGCACTCAACAAATGGCAGCTGATTCGTTAACAAAAGCAGTCAGCAGAGAAAAAACAAAATTTTGCGCTGAACAAATGGGCTTAAGCTCATAATAAAATAAGACAATAATTAACATTTATAATAATTATTGTTTTACTCACAGTTATCCAATATTATACAACATGGGAGGCTGGTTTTCATCGGAGCAGCAGAAATCCAACAACAATGGAGAAGTACAGAACAATATCAATATTAGTGAACCTGTTCCAATACACAACCAAGAAATCTTGATTATGTTAGGGATTATTTGCATTCTAAAAATAATAGAATTTCTATACTTTTTATATCGATTACATTATCGTAAAGTTAAAAGACAGTATCAAACTCAAAAAGTATAATACACTGTAAAACAAAATCTTGCTAAAACCCAAAAAAAAACTGTAGTATAAAATTAACTTCAAATTACATTAAAAAAAAAACATCAAAAATATTGTAAAAAAATTTTTATTTTAAATATGAATAATAATTTTGTAAACAATAAGTGAGGGTGTTGAAAATACTTATGTATTTAAATATGTATTTGTATTTGTATATGTGCATATAAAATGCACTCATAAGCTTATTATACTTTATTTACCAGCTTCGCATAATTGTAATACTTATAAGCATATTCTTGATACATTAAACGGTCAGTCCACTCATAAACCTCAAACCGTCGTGTTCTTTATTCTCTCTCTACACTGATGTGCAAAAAAGTTTAACTTTTTTAAAAGGCTTGCCACCCATTAAATTATTTGATAAGTTAAATGAAATATTAAAATATGGGTATCAATCTAAGTGGTTTGAAAAGGCCTTATTTGTAAGTTACGCGTTGGAGGGTTGCCACCTGTTTCAAAAGTAGACTCTACCTGAATTAAGAGAGCTAATTAATTGAAATATGTGAAACAATATGGCTGTCAGACGAAAAATATTTAAGAAGGCTTTAAATTGAAAATGTTTTGAAGAGGAATGCGACCTGTTTGAAATATCGAATTAAATTAAATTATATACAAGTTATATGAAATACTTAGATAAGGGGATGAGACGAAAAAGTATTAAGAAATCTTTTATCTGAATATTTGGAGTATTTTTGAGGTGTTTCAAGAGACTTGCCACCTGTTTAAAAAATAAATTCAAAATATTTAGTAAGTGAATTGCATTACTAAAAGGTAAGTGTCAATCGAAGAGGGTTTGAAAAGTTTTTATTTTCAAATGATGAGGATTGTCACCTGTTTGAAATGACAAACTCAAACTTTTGAAGAATGTTACCACCTGTTTGAAAATTTGAATTTGGTTAAATAAGACAGATGTTAAACATTATATCGAAATATGAGCATCCGACGATTTAGATGAAAGGCACATGAATCGCTCAAAACTCAAACTAATATTTCTCCAGTGCGGGACATTCTCAACGTAAATGCCCTATTGATTCAGGCTAATCTTCGTTTCCGCAGCTCCAGCGGAAGTAATTAGGCGTACCTGCCTAAAGTGATGTGATCTGTCAGCATGGCCATGGCCATGGTAATTTCTCCTCCGTTCAGCATAATGAGCTCCGTCGATTGTTTTAAATCCCTGCTGCTTTTATTTTGGTGTTTCCATCTTGTAACCACTTTCGGAAAAAAATAATTATTTTATACTGAGTTTGCATGTGGTGAACGGCATGCCAAGCCTCCTCTAAGAGAGCAAAAGCAGAGGGAAAGTGCCTATTTTTCCAAGCTCGTCCGCCATCTCATTGCCCGCAATACATCTACCTCGCGGCGCCCATACCAGGTGAAGAGTAAAATGCACCTAATCAGCCCTTGGACCCTTCCTACATAGATGAGATTTTAATCGGCCTAACGAATGTTGGGCGAAAAGCCCGACATGCAAAATTAGATAACCTGCCTGGATGAAGAGTGTTTCTCATTGTTTCAAAAACTCTCTCTATCTCTAGGTTACTATCATTAACAGTATTGGCTCGATTCAGAATTAGTTCGATAACGCGTGCTTCAGCTGGGTGTTAGAGTAGGAAGCATTTATGAAATTCTTTTATAGCCACTGTCTGTGGCTATTTGACCTTTTGATTTACTCAGGTTGACCATTTCGATGCTCAAGGATGCTTTGGTAATAAGCTATGTACATAACGTACGTATTAGTGTTGCGTGTATTCCAAATTTAGATATGGCATCGTACAGGCAGCTTCTTTTCGTGCAATCAAAAGTGGCTTTGAAATGGAAAAACAAATATGGTCTGCGTCTGGTCAATGCTGCACTTATCTGGTCTGAAGCAACACTGATGAGCAGGGCCGAAGAAAATGAGCAAGAAAAAACGTATTTTAGGCAAAATTAGCAACTCAAAGCAAAAGCTTTAACTTTTCGGCTCTGCTGATACGGTTCATTAAGTTCGTACGGAAAGGTTTCAATCTTTCACACAGAGTCGTCGGCGGGATCTTATAAGCAATATTAAGAAGGCTTATTCTGCGATAATTGGAGCAAGCGGCGGCATCACCATTTTTGCGGATTGAAAAAAGTACGCAGAGATACCAGTCTTCGGAGTTGTATTCAGCAGGCCAAATTCTGCTTAACAGCTGGTACAGCGACAGAGTGGCTCTTCACCCCCCGTATTGCTTTTCTCACCTCGTCTTAGTCATGTGGAGGGGTGTGCGCATTGTCCCTATATATTGGTTCGGGTTCTTCGTCATCAAACGCGCCTTCTGTGTATCCATTAAAAAGCGGTTAGAAGTGTGCGCTCCTTTTTTAACCGACTTCCAAAACCGGAGGAGGTTATCAGTTCGTCGGAATATGTTTTTTTTTTTATGCATGTTACCGCATAACTTTGGGCCACGTCAACCGATAATCTTTCGATAATTCTTTTTGCATCGGAAAGGTAGTGTCTCGGAGGTGGTCCCATGCTAATCTGGTTGAGATCCGATCAGTGGATCATGAGATATATATATATATATATATATATTTTTTATATGGGAGTTGAAGTCGGTTTTTTTTTTGCTAAAAATTACTTGTTCAAGTGTACTCTGGACATTTGGCGCATTTCATTATCTCCGTTCTTTTCGTCAAAATGCAAATTGTGTTAAACGTTGTGAGGGAATGTAATTAACTATTTAGTATACTTTTCCATATTTAATTTAGCGCTCAAATTTTTGGTCCGTGCTCTCCTTACGCATCCACTCGAATATCACTTTAACTGGCTGATTTCCTATGTGTTAGCGTAGTCTATTTATGCCAAGCGGTAAGCAATTTTCAAAAAGCCATCCTTAATCATGCCTCTTTCCATAATTTTTTTTTAGAATTTTTTCGAATTGCCACCTGTTACCCAACTATGCTCATTTATCCGGAAATGTCACTTAATAACTGAGCTATTTAGTATGCATGTGCGCTCAAAAACATTTGCATAATTTGTATATGAAATGTTGTAGAATGTAAATGTTGCTAACTAAGTAATACTCCTGTATGCAAATGCATACATACACACATTTGTATATACATACGTTAAGTATTCATAGCCCTTTAGCAAATTCGAATTTGTTAAATTAATCAGGTCAGTGCCGAGTTAATGAGTCTCATCTTCATTAGCTTCGACACCTGACAGCTGTGTGTGTGTGTGCTTGTTTCTGCGTGTCTTGTTTGGTGTATGTATGCGAAGTGTGTATGGAAATGAATAAATTTTACTGCGGGGACTGCGCACTATGCATCAATCGAAACTTCTATAACGATCGGATGCCATCGGGGGGTGGTTGCAATGGTGGAATTCGGTTAAGCGAATAATTTTAGCATTCATTGAACGCGAATTGAATTATGCCTATTTGCATGTGTATGTTGCTATTGATAATCCTGCATGAAGAGCGTCACAGCATTTATCGCTGTATTGCTGACGGATATGACTGAAATTGTTTGTAGCCGTCATGCGAGTTTGGATTGACTTGTATCGATGAATAAGTGAAAAGTTGCTTTGGTGAAAGCATTTTTTTACTGAACGGACTTTGGCTTCGTAAAATTTTTAATTCGTACTCAGGTTAATTTATTCACTTTAGAAAAGTTCAGATTTGTTAAAATATCTTTTGATAGCATCATGGATAAATAAAAAAGTAGTGAAGATCAAACGAAAATGCGCAATGAATTTTTTTGTATGAAATACGACAAGGATAAAATGTTACTCATACTCCATGTCCAATAGTTATCAAATAGTTCTTATCCCTATTTGAATGTGATATTTGAAGCTATATATATATATAAAATCTGTTAAAAACGTAGAAAAGAAATACAGAATTTTGAAATTTAAAAAACCGTAAACGCAAAAACTTAAAGCCCGGTTATGCAAGACTTAGACTGGATTTGACTTACCTAGAAACTAAGAAACGATTATTCTCCATGTCAAATATTGCTTTTTCTTTTTTTTATCTTCAGAATTTGCTTGGGTTGAAATTTAATAAAAATTTCAATTGAAATAAATGTATTTAAGCGAATCTAATTATAATTGTTTTTATTTTATTTTCTCTCTTTATTTGAAAGTTTGTTCTTCGATTGAATTATGGATTTCATTGATACAGAAAATCATATTTGTGTGGCATAATTGAAGGAATTGATTGAAAATATGTGAAGAAATGATGTGGCAGCATGATTCTCTCACGGTCTCTATTCACCTAGAAATTTAACTTAGAAATCAAAAATCTATAGTTCTCCAAGTTGCTAAGTGAAGTGGCTTCTTAGGGTAACAACATACACGCACTGCCCAACTGCCAGATATACAATTTTCAAGTCATGTCAAGTCTAAGTTTTGTAACGGGTGATTTTTTTGAGGTTAGGATTTTCATGCATTAGTATTTGACAGATCACGTGGGATTTCAGACATGGTGTCAAAGAGAAAGATGCTCAGTATGCTTTGACATTTCATCATGAATAGACTTACTAACGAGCAACGCTTGCAAATCATTGAATTTTATTACCAAAATCAGTGTTCGGTTCGAAATGTGTTTCGCAAACCCAATTGCTGCGAACGGCGACGAATCGACATTTCACGGTCTTCAGCAACACTCTCAGAAACAGACGCAATATTCTCTTCTGTACGCACTGTACGCATTCGTGTGGTTGGTTTAATGTCCAATAAAGTAAACTGAGTGCGAAACTTGGTCACAATCGCATTAATTGTTTGCTCACTTGGTCGATTATGTAGACCATAAATCGGACGTAAAGCGAACCGAACACTGATTTTGGTAATAAAATTCAATGATTTGCAAGCGTTGCTCGTTAGTAAGTCTATTCATGATGAAATGTCAAAGCATACTGAGCATCTTTCTCTTTGACACCATGTCTGAAATCCCACGTGATCTGTCAAATACTAATGCATGAAAATCCTAACCTCAAAAAAATCACCCGTTACAACTAAGATTTAACAAAAATGTTTGGTTATTTTTTTTTAATAATATCTATGTGCCTCTATGCGTATGCGGTAACTGATCTTAAAAGAACCTGAAAATTTCAAAGTATTTTTTTTTTTAAGATACGAAGGTATTTTTTTTAAGTAAAGAAATTTTTTTTTTTAATTTTTGATTTCAATATAAAAAATAAGGGATTATATTTTTTGGTATCGAACAACCCTAGGGAGTGAGAGCATAAAAATTCCGACTTTACTTTTTCACATGCATGTTTTAGACCACCCTAATGTTCATATGTATATATTTATGTATATAAATAAAAGTTACTAAAAGTTTGACCCCCTATGTTGCTTTCGTCTCGGCGGGAAGAACTTTACTTCTGATTAGAATATGAAAAGAGTTGCCATCTGCCACAAAACTAAATATAAAGCCTCCATACACAAACGACATGCGTTTATTTATATAAGATTACGCTGTAAGATGCTTGTAATTTGAATATAGTGTTACGATTATCTTCGATTTCAGAAATCCTTCGGGTTCGCTTTACTGGATTGTTAAAAATAAACGCTCAAATTACAGTACAACTAACTTTACAATACTTGCTAATGCAAATAATCGCTGTCCTCTAGCTCTCTGTTTTACATCTCAGCTTGTAAGCTGCTTATTTGCAATTTAAATTGCTGTGCGCTGTAGCAACGACTTTATACATATACCCGCGTCGCTTTGCACTCATGGCAACTCTAGAATTAACAATTTGGGAATTTGAGACCGGTACACCGGTGAACGTGGCGTGAAACAAATTCCTTAAGGCTGTTCCCATATGCCCATTTATATAATTTTAGAAATTTTTTTCGTACTTCTTGTCATCTCAGTGCATAGCGGAAATTCGGCATTACAAATTTTCAGGTATATAAATAATAGATCTATCAATTTAATCGGGTTGCTGTTTATCATTTGGTGTTTCCTAAATTAAAATTGAGAGTTCTTAATTAAATTTACCAAATTAGAGGTAGCATATCGCACACGATCTCCAAAGGTGACCCAACTCAAAATTTTTCATTTCTGAAATTATGCACTAAAAATGCACACAGACCTTTTATTTACTTTTCGGCAAAACCTAAGGTAAAGTCTTTCTTGCCTACATATATGATAAGCTTGTGCTAAGAAATAGTTTTTCGCATTTTCTGACGAACGTATAATTTTGAGTTGTGTCACCTTTGAAGTTCGTGTGCGATATGTAATAACATACCCATTGTTCATTCAACTCGATGACTTCTTCGCTAATTGACTGACTAAATTGACTGTCAGAAAAGGGTACACTTGGGGAAAAAATAGCACACCTGCTTTTGTTGTTTCTGGTGCCATTAATAGAACAAGTGTATGCGTAAATTTATAAGTTGGCGTCTGCTTTTGTGTGTTTTACATATGTTTATATGTGCATTAATATAAGTACATATGTACATTAGGGCGGAGTAATTTTTTTGGAGCTAAATTTTCGAAGAAAGTGTATAGCAAATTCAAATTCTATGATTAATTCTAAGCAAAAATGGTGAACAAACTATATAAGAAAAATGACGTTTGACCCTCCCAATTTTCAAAAGAAAAAGCAGTGTATTGTATGAAGAAAACATAAAATTTTGTAAATGAAAAACTAACTTCGTTCAGAAAAAAATATGAAACACTGATTTTTCTTTTAAAAATTGAATTTTTGAAATATAGTTTGCTGTTCATTTTTGCTTAGAATCGAACCTAGAATTCAAATAGGCCATACACTTTTTTCGAAATTAAATTATTACGCCCTAATACTTATATAATTTTGCATATCTAGCCGAACACGTTGAATGTCAAATGTCAGCATTGGCGTTCTGTCGTCGTCGCGAGCAGATAGATAGCCTGTTGTAAAAGTACACACGCGCCCGTCAGTATTTATATGCATACATAGTACGTATGTATGTATGTATGTACATATGTATATATTTCTATGTAAAATGCTGTCTTTTACTCCATTTTGCCGCTTCATTTTACGTTTAGTGTTGCTATTAAGCGCATAAGTATTGCTGCTATATATTTGTTGTAATTGTTGTAATTATTACTGCGTGCTCCGTTATTCTCTGGCTGTTTGTGCGTTTTTCGCTTGTGCGTTTATGAGTGTCCGTGTGAATTTTACGCAATTTGCATTTTAAGTAAGCCAATTAAAATTTTTTTTTTTCGTGTTCTCGTACTTGGCACGCTTTAGCTTTTACATTCAATTGATAATTTAATTGAATGAAATTCGTTTTTAATGGACACTGTTCATTTTCTCGTATGTACATATAGATATGTATATAAAAACCTATGTAAAGCACATTAGGGTGGTCCAAAAACAGTAAAGTCGGAATTGTAATGCTCCCACCCCCTAGGTTTTTACTATATCAAAATATGTATACGCATATTTTTTTATTTTGAAATCAAAAAATATTTAGAGGTCGCTCAAAGCGCTCAAAATTTTCCATGTATTTTTATATGGAAAAACACAACTTTCCGTAGAAATGACATAGAATTCTTGAAAATCAATATTTTTCGATCGGAAAGCTCTGTTTCTCTCCGCGAGACTTCCAATAACAATACCCACTTTTTTTTAACTAATTTTTAATACAAACGATTTTTTATTGGTCCCCCCATTGCATTTTTTGTGGTTTTTGTGGGTTTTGGCGGACCTATAAATTATGGTTGCGGTGAAAAATGGTCAAATAGACAATTATTATTGGGAATCTCCCGCAGAGAAGCAGAGTTTTTGCATCGAAAAATATTGAATTTTAAGAAATCTATACCATTTCTACGAAAAGTTGTATTTTCCCGATATAAAAATACATGGAAAACTTTGAGCGCTTTGAGTGACTTCTAAATATTTTTTGATTTCAAAATAAAAAAAATAGGGGTATAATTTTTTTCGGTATAGAACAATCCTGGGGGGTGAGAACATTAAAAATCCGACTTTACTTTTTCTCATGCATTTTTGGACCACCCTTATGTACATACATTTTCAAGGGTAATATTATACGTGTATTAAACAAAGAAAGGAAGTCACGGGAAAGTTTACCCATATTTGAAAGTTTTGGCATTGAGGTGCAGTAACACCATACGCAATAAGGCCATATGGTCTTACTTCCATTTTGTTTTGGAAACATGTTAAACCATATGACGTTATTTCCAATCCAGAAGTGAAATAAAGACATATTTAAAATTGTACAAATGTGTAATAAAGTCATAATTGATTTTACAACCGCTTGAACTAAAAATGCTCGTCTGCCTCACTCTTACGGTTTCATTATTATTCAGTCCGAATCTTGCAAAGAATAGTCGTATAGTTTATCAGGAGCAGTGGTTATAAAGAAACAGAAGATAATGGAATTATTAGGTATCAGTTTATAAATATATTTAATTTAGTTCCAAGTTTCTAACTCATAGGGAAGCTGGTTAAATATTGTTTGCATGATTTGATTACTAATGGGAGAATGTGTAGCTTCCACTTTCATTCCATTTCAAAATTCCATTTGGACCGCCACGTCTAAGACAAGTAATCTATCTTTGAGCCTTCTTTGAACGAGCGCAAATCCCTGATTACCGTTTTCCAATCAGAGTAGATACATAAACATACATATGTACACCCATACACATAGGTATATCTGCCTCGACGTCATCTGCTTCCTTAATGAGGGCTACCTTTAGCTGAAAAACACTACACGGATATGGAAGCCATGTATGAGGACTCTTTCCTCCTAGTGATGCAGAACTATCGATGGGGCTATCGACAGTATCGATGGTTTTATTTTTCAGGCGACTATCGAATTTCTATTTTCTAAACACTATCGATAGTTATATTTTGTTCACATCATTGTTAACTAGCCGTCGAGCAGGTTCATGGTAAAACTCAACTGTTTTTTAATAACTGACTTAAAAGCTGACTTTATATAATTTCTTAAAAAATAACTTCTTTTTGTTTTAAAATAATTTTTACAGCTTTTAGGTTAAAAAATTGTTCAATTAAAATGAAATTAACTGTTTAGTTCCTCGTTTTTTTAACACAAGTTATATGTTGTTAACTTTTTGCTTATACATATAAGCTTTATGGTTTTTCTAGTTGTGAAATGGTTTATATGGGTACAACTCAGTTAATTCAACAGACGACTTCTCGGTGAAAAACAAAGATTTTTTAAAGCCTTAAAATGGATTTTGGAGGGAGGAGTAGTACTTTTAGATGATCTTACTGAAAAAAAAAAATTTCATCGTGTTACTGGAGCTCAAATGTGCCCAAAAACCGTGATTATTTGTACCTTTAGGTGAGAATATCTCGAAAACCTGACGTGATTGGGCTATTCTGGGGTGAGATTCGAATTGAGCACATCAAAGACCTTCAGAAAAGCATAGCCCGATTCTTTGTTAGAAAATTTAATGAAATTTTGTCGGCCTGTGTAACTAATAGAGGTATGCACTGCGACCAAGAGATCTATTGTGCCTCCAACGTCTTCTAATCCTAGAGAACCCAAAAATTTGAGGAGATACCCAGGGGTTAGCGGTTGTATCAATTCGTCACTTGGCCAGAATTGGCCTAGGAACCCCTCCCGTCTTCTAGCGACCGCCTCGAACTCGCTAAGCAGGAGCACAGGAGTCTCCTTAGTTACATCGCAGAAACGACATATGTCGCTTAACCAGATCCCTAGCTTGTGCAGGTGACCTTTCGGTCTACAGTGACCCGTTTCGTTTGACGTAGACCTGTTGTGTTATGCCATGGAGCGCCAGTGTTGATTCCTTAGCCTGTTCCTTTCTCTCCTTGTGCTGGGTACAATCAGGCCCTATAAGCGACGAGGCGGTTGCGATTCTAGCTAGCGACCCTAAGTGCCTCACTGATTCCCATGAGAATGGTCCTTTGTACTCGCTCTGGTCTTCGGACTGGCGTAGTACATGCCACAAGAGGAGGACTCTAAATAAACATTATAGGCTTCACTACCCCTTCATTTGGACCAGGAATTACCAATTGCCTCGCTGTTGCTATAGAGAACCACAGAGTAATAAAGGACTCTTTCCCCAAAATTAGCATTCCACAATAGCTTCTTACCTAGAATCAATCCCAAGTAATTTACTTTGTCGGTAAGCGCTATGCGCCAATGGAAGGAAAAGTTGCACCTGGTATATATCTTATACATATTTCCTAGTGAAGAAACGCGTTATTTCGTAACAGGATTTACTAAAAAAAATTCAGAAGTGTGTTATTTGGTGGCGTAAAAAAATACTTTTCCATCATAATTCTTTTAAATTTAACAAACAACTCTTGAAAATTTTAAAGATACATTTTAATATGCTACTATACCCAAACCAAAAAATATATTCTATTGTGGTTACATATGTGCATACGTCCATGTGTATGTTTTGTATAATTAGGCAAACCGAAATATTGGCGAAAATAAGTTTAACTCGCACAGTTTGGGACATCCCAAAAATGATGAACACATAATGTCCTTAATTGGCTAATTATGTTGGAAAGTAGGAAAACTTTTCACTAACATTTCATAATTCACATTCATTTTACGCCCTTTTAATCCACCACTTATGCCTACTCAGCCCAACGCACCCTAACTTTTCATGAGCGAACGACGTAATGATGCAATAAATACTCCCTTTTTGGTAATTAAGTTGGGCAAACCCATCCGCATCCATCCATTTAACCGCAACGTAAATGTAAAACTTTAAAGCTTAATTTTCTATAGACACAGTCATTATGGTAAGTAAGCTTTTCGTCTATTTCGTTGCGAAAAACAATTAAAATGAATAACTGGAAGAAAGTGTAGCATACTAAATGTTATAAGTATGTACATATTAGTGTGGTAGAAATATATTTTTGTAAGTAAACATTTTAATCCCTTTTTAATGAAATACAAACACTGACGTTGGAGTGGATATGTTCAGCTGACTTTTGCAAAGAGGAGTCGAGAAACAGAATATAAAATGAGTAATGTATATACATACATATGTACATATGTATTATAAATATGAATATGTAATGCATTTTTGCTCAAAGAAGTTGTAAGAGTTCGCTGCAAAGGTCCTTCTTTTATTGGCTAACATGATCCTAAGATTTAAAACAGTAAATTACTATTGGATACTTTGGCTTCACCAAATACTGGATACAATAGTATTAAGTACTTATGACTTAACTAAATACTAGATAATGGCTATTTACTCAGTATAAACTTCTGGATTATCTGGACTATTTAAAGATTTTCAGAACTATTTCCAAATTTTCGAGATTACTTCGGGTTGTTTAGGATTTTCGGCATTCACGCGACTATTTCGGGACTTTCAAGATTTTCATATTTCAGGACTACTTAGGAGACTACTTAGGGATTTTCCGGACTACCTCTGACTTTGCGGAACTATTTTTTTCTTTGGAACTACTTGTCGCTTTTCGGGACAAATGCGGGATTTTCAAAAATAAAATTTATCTGAGTTAAAGTGAGGTGAGTTAAAGTGAGTTGAGGTGAGATGAGGTGAGTTGAGTTGAAGTGGGATGGGTTACAGTGAGTTGAAGCGAGTCAATGTGTGTTGAGGTGAGTTGTGGAGAGGTGAGGTAAAACGAAGTAAGGTAAGGTAGATACTGTAAGCATAAGCATGTATGCATATTGACTAACAAGTACGATGTGTAACTAGCCCTTAAGATATTTTGTAATTGTGTTTACACCTTAAGTTATGTGTCTAGACCTTAAGATTTGTTTGTTTTGTTAAGAGCGTGGGAAACCACCATTTTGACATCGAATAAAGAAAACAGAATTAGAGTGACTACCAACCACACTAGACGTGTGAAATTTATTGAAGGACCCAAAGTAAGCGTTTTCAATACGGTAAGTTGAGATGAATGTAAGATAAGGTGTTACTTGCTTTAATGAATACTTTAGATCGGAGTGTATAGCGTCTGCTAGGCCCTTTAATTTTTTCACATTTCTTCATACCAAAGCAAAAGTACTGCATTTAGTGATTTTTAGCTCAATAGTTGGTGTATTATACTCAGCACTAAGGTCGTACTTCCTGAGCGGATAGTTTTTGTGCGGGGACTTTGGTTACCGGTATTGCTTGCATTTACCCTCAGAATATTTTCCTTGGCCTATTTTCGACCAATCCTAACTGTAATGGCTTAATTACACAGCGTTCGTGGAAATTTTCGACTCAACTTTGCCTTTAACGAATCTGATCAGCGAAGTTCTCTCCAGTTCAGCACTATTTTGGGTTTGTTCTAAGAGTGATACCAGTAAAAATTCATACACAAATCAACAACTATCGCCTTAATTCAATGCATCCTCGACATCTCAAAAATCAGCGTATCACAGATTACTCCTTTAAGGGTAGGGATTTATGTATAAATATGCTTTACATTTTCATTTGGCGCCATTTGGGTGCGCTTGATTTTCACATGGGGGCTGTTACGAGCCTCTATGTGATCAATTAATTTATTCTCGGAAACCAATGGAGCTACTAAATTAGTTTTAGTGGCGTTCAAGAACACCTAAAAGACACCTAATTCCAGCATATATGGATTTCGAAAATTTAAAACAATAATTTAAAGATTGTTCAGCTAGGTTGACAGCGCTAAGCTAGCTGAAAGACACATTTTTGCGAATTTCTCGGAAATCAATGGAGCTACTAAATTAGTTTTAGTGGCGTTCAAGAACACCTAAAAGACACCTAAATCCAGCATATATTTGCAAAATTTAAAACCTAAATTTAACGATGGGTCAGCTAGGTTAACACACATTTTTGCGAATTTCTCGGAAACCAAAGGAAATTAATTTTGAATTAATTTTGAAGGCCCTAATTAACACCTAAAATAAACCTAATTCCTAGCTAATTTTTATTGATTTTTGGCGACTTGGGTCAGCTAGGTTTAGGGACGTCAGGACCGATACCATCAGCACAGAGCATTGGTCAGAATTGATATTGCCATGTCAACCGGGTACTATATTTGCTTTCTTTATTTTGAAGCCTTCTTTTTACAAAAGGAGTCAGGTCCATTTATCGTCTGACCTTCGCAAGAAAACTGCATCAGTACGTAGAGCACCGAAAAGTACCTTGCTTTGAACAATAATTCCAGTCCTTAGCACTTAACTCGCTTCTTCTCCATACCAAAAAAAATTGTATAACTACAGTTTACCCATTGGGATTATAAAGTTTATTCTACTTTCAGAATTCCATAAAATATTTGCTTATTTGAAAATACTTGGAAAAATCGAGTTTTTTTATAAATATACTAGGTTTTAAAAGGATTGGTTTTTTTTTTTAAAAAGGATAGAAGAGTTCAAGCTCAAAACGCCTGCATAAAAATCTTTACAAATTTTATCAACGGAATAAAAAAATGAAATTTTCTTGGTATTTTAAAATCGATCTAGCTCACGTTAATCTTAATTTTTTTAAATTACGTTAGAAAAGCCGCAACATTTTTTGGTGATGCACCCACATGTACATAATACATATGTGGTGATATCAAGGTCAACCACAAATATTTGGATAGCAAAAAGGTGCCACGAAAAGTTGACCCAAAAGTTGACTCAAACTAATAATAAGCATATAACAAGAAAAATAGCAAATAGTTCTACACAGATAATAACTAGGTGGTTACAGTGGGTGCAAAGGAAATGAAAAGTTGTGCAATTTATTAAAGAAAAACTTTTTGGAGGCCAAGAAAGTATCACCAGAACACATGTGTACATATGTACATATATAAAACAGGGTGGCCCAAAAATACATGCGGAAATAAAGTTTAAAATGTTAAGCTCTCAACTCTAGGATTTTTCTAAATGGAAAAAAAGAATACCCGTATTTTTTTGCAAAAAGAAAATATTTAGACCTATCTCAAAGCCCATGAAGTTGTCTATGTATTTTGTTTGGGGAAAAACACTTTTTCATAAAAATAGTAAACAATTCTGAAAACTCTTTTTATCTTTAGGAGACTTCGATTCCTTCGAACCACAATACCCAATTTTTTATTTAATCATTTTTTAATATTATTACTAGAAGGCTCCTGAAGAGAAACAGAGTTCTCCGATCGAAAAATATTAATTTTCAATACGTGTTTTTACCCATATGAAATATATTGAATACTTCATGGGCTTTGAGGCAGTTCTAAAAATAATTTTTTTTTAAACGAAAAAAATACTGGTATTCTTTTTCCCATTTAGAAAAATCCTAAGGGATGAGAGCTTAACATTTTAAACTTTTTTTTTTTTGGACCACCCCAATATATAAAGATCAATATTTACCTTAAATATCTACGCATTTACATCAAAAGCTCAAGCGGAGTTGGCGTTAGTACAAACTTACGTAGATTTGTATGCATGTATGTATGTACTTACGAGTACATGAGCATGCAAAAAATTGAAAATGGTAGTAAAACGCGTGGGTTGAAAGTGTCAATGTCAAGCTGACACTAGTCATTCTGTCTTAAGTGAAAGCTGTGCTGCTGCTG
Organism: Rhagoletis zephyria; assembly: GCF_001687245.7. NCBI lineage: Eukaryota > Metazoa > Arthropoda > Insecta > Diptera > Tephritidae > Rhagoletis > Rhagoletis zephyria. Next base: position 154,307 of record NW_016157121.1, on the reverse strand, counting down.
TGAGTGAGAGGTTCTTTGAAAGTAGTTACCACATTTGTGACTCGAGTTGCCAATAATCCTGAAAGGGTTGACTTTACACACCACTTCGATCATTTTATCCGATGTGACGGCTTTTGACGTGCCAGAGCTGATTGTGAAAACTTAAGTCTTGCTAAAATGAATATTGTCGTTCATACAAAACATACATTCATACTTGCATACATTTGTACACTCACATATTAGTGTTATTGCCTGCCCTAGCAATCGCAATATCCTCTTGTGTGCGACATTATCTAGAGCCTTGCCGCCTTCACCACACCGGCGTCAAGTCGGAAGTAACGTTTCAACGCTTGCCAAGCGTCGAACCATATCACTAGCGCGCGCGCGCGATTTTCCTTTATTAAGAAATTCACAGTTTGTTGCCAGTTTGACTTGCTTGACTGATATTTGTTGTACGCGCAGTGTTATTGTTTTCGCGCTTGTTGACACTGCTGTTGCCGCCAAACCGCCATGTAGGACATACTCACATAGGGATTTCTTAAAAATAGCTAAATTTCGCTTTTACATTTCGCATTTTGTTGGTGTCGCCGCATAGTGTGGCGGCTGCTGTTGACAAGCAAATAAAGCATTTGGAATTATAAGCGCCAAAAATAAGTTGCTGCCGTTATCGCTTGGGAGTTGAAGGCTTGTGGCTAACCGTCTTTGAGTTTGTTGTGTATGTACATACATATGTATGCTTGTTCACTGTGTCCATTGGCACGAGGTCATAAGTGTGACATGTGCGTCAAAACTTTGGACGCGCGTAATTGGAAATGTGACAGAGTTGAATAGCTGAGAATTGCAATTTGCTCCAGCAGCGGAGTTTAGATGTATTGGGTGTCCTTTGGTATTTTGATAGAGTGGGTGCGGACGGTTGTTAGTAGCGATTTTGTTGCACTGACGCAACGATTATTAGATTGTATTGGAGGCAAGAATATAGAGTGGAAAAAGATGCGCTGAAAGTTTCTTAATTTATTTAGCTGATGTGGAGGAAAACCTGATACATGGCAGGAGTTTAAAATTGCATGGATTAGATGAACGAGTGTGCTGCCATTGAAATCAGACAGCTTTATCAAATTGATTGGGACGAACGACATGGGCTTGTTTAATTATTAATTTTGTATTAAAGCCTGCTCTAAGATGCTTTAGAAGCAGTAGCAGGGTGACCGAGATTCGCCTCGAGTATATACATACTTTTTAAAGTTTTCGAATGAAATAAAAGATCAAAGCATCAAATAATGGTACTTTGGGTAGCTTTACCGCACAATTCTGTGTTTTCTTGATAAGTTATTTGTAAAGAAATTTTTTCAAGATTATTATCAGGTAAAAGCTCCCATCGCATTCTGTGTCAATATTTAAAAATAAAAAGCTCTACGATTTCCACATGCGGGGAACCATCGTACAGCTATTACAGGTTTTATCTTCCCAGAGCGCATATTCCGATCTGCCATATTTGAAAAACATCAGAACTTATTTAATTTGCAATAGCCGAAAAATGAAAATTTGCTTAGTAAACAAATTCAAAACTTTTTTCTTTTGATTTAAAAAATTATTTATCAAAACGGGTATTTGGTGGTTTTTGGGATCACTGAATATGAATCTCCAATCTAAGTTATGAATTTTGAAATGATAATTGATTTGTCTGTCCAAATTATTAATAATTAAAAGAAAGCGAGATCAGAGATGTTAACGTCAAATTATTAGTTCTGTATATTTAAAGCAGAAAACATTTTGTTGTGAATCAAATTTTGTTTTTAAAATCTTTTAATCTTAAATAGAGCGAAAAGTAGCAAAAAAAGCAAAAAAGTATTAATGGTTATTGAGAGACTAGGTCTTATTAAACGCTCTCCTATTAATAGTATTTCGAATTAATTCTAAAAATTTAACTTTTTGCATTCTGAATTTCGAGATAAACAAATTTCCAAACACTAAGTTTTGTTGGCGATTTTTAAATATACGCATTGGAAATAGAATAAAATGGTTTACAGTATCTTTAAGTGTATTTAAGTTATCAAACCGATATAGTATTGGTTAAATATAAAAATTTTATATAGCTGCGTTCAAGTAAAGATACGATCTTGAGTTCAACATCAACTGTGCGTGAGTGTATCTTGCTTAAGCCTTAGACACAACCATATTAAATTATTTTTGTGGTTAAATCAAAGAAAACCAGGCGCACGAGGTATAGTTGACAGAGACCGTAATAGTTACAACTTTCTCTAACAATTATTTTTTGACTATTATTTAATTACTTCTCAAAAAACATTTTTTTCCGATTTTTATTTTATAAATGCAAAATAACAATTATTTTTGATTTTTTATCTAAATCATCTCCAAAGAGCAGTTATTTTTGATTTTTAAATTATTTAGATAAAAGGTATTGAAAATTTTAATTTATAAAAGTCATAATTTTAGGTCAGTCACAGACTTTTATTTTTAAAATCATACTTATAAAAGTCATTTGCATAAGTCGTTGTAAACTTAGGGTTTTAAATACATCCTTAACTGCGAAAAATGATAATTAATTTTATACGTATGACTTAAAAATAAAAGTCGATGACTGATTTTTATTAATGACTTTTATAATATTATGGCCTTATTCATAAAAAATAAAGTAGGTTTAAAGAGCATTATAAATTGACGTTTTCATACATTTTTCAATTTATAAACCTTTTATAAAGCTACTTTATTTTTTATGAATAAGGCCATAAGACTTTAATAACTGTTTTCTAAAATAAAAAATAACTGTTATTTATAGATTATTTAGATAAAAGTAAAAAATAATTGTTATTTTGGATTTATAAAATAAAAATAAAAAATAATTATTTTTTTTTAATTTTCAATAAAAACTACAAATAAAAATTTAGTTTCAAATTTGATTCTTGGTGAAAGCAGAAATCGATTGGTATGTGTAACTTAGGCACTCCGCACATTACGCGTCTAATCAAAGTAGAGTAATCGTTTCGTCATGCCGAAACGAATGAATGAAACGACTCGACGTCTGTACACTTGCACGCCGTGCATAAGTCACCAGCTAATAAACACTTTCTTCACATAACAAATTTTCTGGCCGTTCTTTCGCAACTATGCACTTCCGAAAATACATCTGCTCCGAAATATTGCATAAACGCTTGTGGTTTAATACAATTTGCACGAATTTTAGCACGAAATCATTCATTTTCTATTGAATTGACAAAGAAATTTTATTTTCAACACAAAAAAGTAAACAAATGATGATTTCAAAACTACAAGCGCCTTACAATGTTGGGCGCTTCGATTCATGAAGCTTTTATGTTTAGGCGAAAACAAGATTTTGAATCGTAATGTACAGAGCTTCATTGAAACACATGTGTTCGGCATAAAAGCTTTATACTTAGTATGCTGGAGTGCCTTAGTTGTAGAACATTTCCTTCATAGTGAATTTTTCAATGACAATTTTAGTCAATAACTGTTATGTTCGGTCCCTGATAATTAACTATAAAAATACAAAAATAAATTAATTTTAAGAGTTTTTGTCAACCTAAATTTGGCACTCAGACCACTGTGCGTCATAACGGTTGATGAACGCTTTTCGTTCGTATTTTTGTCTGTGGCATCTAATTAAATGCAAACGTTTATTGGGAAACTATTTCAGAGTAAATTCTAAAGCATGGGTCCCACAGGACGTACCAGCGCTCGTCAATCAACAATGGCTCAGAAATAACGTTCTAATCTTCATTTCGTCGGCGCAATGTTTATGAGAAACAAACCCGTTGGACATTTGAGTCTGTGGGTGTTTTCTTTGTTGACGTTGTCAGACATTTTCTTCGACAATATATTTATATGAAAACAATTAACAAAAAAAAACAACATTTACTGTTAAATACTGTTTTTTTGTTATATTTGTTTTTTTATTAAAAAAAGTAGCAGACACAAATTTTCTTTGCAAAAACACTCTTATTTTTGGGAGCGCTAACTGAAAAATAAAATTTTGCCATAATTATTTTATTGTAATCATATGAGACTGCAAAAAAAATACTTTTTGTTTAACAAAGTCTAATGTACAAAGCTGAAACCCGCTTAGCTCGATGTTCTAAATTAGAATGCTATCGCTGAACTCGGAATAGACATTTCGATTGATATTTTTGCAAAACATTTTTAAAATTCTTGGATTTGTCTGCTAATATACACATTTATTTGCATGCGGAGGCAAAGCACAATAAATTAAACTAAGAGCACTTCTATGCCGATATATTGCTTTGAATACTTCCCACAAAACTGAATAATTGGAAACATAAGTCTAATGCTTATATTAAATGCGTAGGCCAACACTGCGTATGAGTAACAATTTATGCAGTGCGCCTAACCTTTTCGTGGACACACACACATAGCGATAAATAACCCATGGAAGGAAGCGTACGAATAGTAGGAAATAAACTATAAAGATGCATAAATATGTTTGCAAAAATGTACATACATACATACATACATACGTATGCATATAAGCTAACTTCAATGTGTCTATAGTCGTAGGCAGTGAACTATGCGCACATTTGACACCCATAAATCCATCAGGCGTGAAAATCCCCATTGAAAGCTTGACTAAAAAAGTGCAAGAAGAGAAATGAATAAAAAGGGAAGTGCAAAATAGTGAAAGCAAAGGAAGGTAACAAAAGTTTTGGAATTATTTCAAGTGAAAGCGAACAAGAGGCAGGGGAAGGAAAGTCTGCTATGAGAGCATATGCGACTGATTTCACACACACGTGTGCTAGCTTCTCTATTTATGCACATGTAGTTGTAGATGGCAGGATATGCCTTTCACGCTGTGGGACGGAAGTGAAAACTTTTCAAATTTTCTAATCGAAACAAATTGAATTACATGTCGTCGTTGACTGGTTTGCAAAGCTGCAGATGTATGCGCACATACACACATACTTGCTCATAAAGAGGCGGCTGTAGCGAGCAAACCGTATGTCCGTCCTCCTAGCATCCTAATTCCTGTTTTTTTCTTTTTTAGAATTGAATGGCGGGTGGCAGATGGCTGCCTGTTTGTCTGATTGCTTGCCTACGGACGGAAACTTTACCGCCTATACGAAGTTTTCACTTTAACAGGAAAAATGCAAACCAGTTTGCAGACAGACAGCACCAAGCGTGATATGGAGAGAGAAAGAGGAAAAAAGAGTAATGACGGCAGTATGCCAATAAGCAGCATTCAAGCGTGTAAAAAGGACATTCGGCTTGAGGAGGCGCAAATTTGGCTACCATTGTAGCAAGTTGTCATTCAGGAAGGAGGAGAAAAAAAGTATTGCAGGTGGATGTGAAAGAAAAAAAATTACTACAAAAAAATAAAAGGGAAAGGCAGAAAAAATAGAACATTTTTGGAAAGTGAAAGAAAAATTGTGGCGCAGCCGGAAATAAGCTTGAAACCAGCTTTTTGTAGGCTACAGCGGCCGCTCGTGTTGAGAGTGAGTGAGAAGAGCAGAGCTTTGAACGGTAGTAAGCTATTATAGTTGACAAATAACGCCTCTGTGACTGGCAATATCCTTTGACATAGCCGGTGTGGCAAAGCAAAAATTCACACACACACACACAAGTATTTGCATGCAATAGACGCAAACTTTGCATTGTAAGAGCAAACATATTGAAGGATTGAAAAGTAGCAGCAGCGCGATGTATGTAAAGTCAATGCAAATACAAATGTACACATGTATACGTACATACCCAGCTAGCAAAATTTCCACAAATCTGTTAGATATCCGTCAGATTCGTCGGCAAAAAAGTCAGAAATCTGTACAATTTTGGCCGATATCGGTCAGAGGATCGTATGGCGAGTTTGACAGGAAGTCTAACCGACATGACGTGGGAAATTCTGACTTAATTACCGACGATTCTGACGGATATCTAACAGATGTCTGACCAAATAATCATGAAAAATAATAATTTTCAGACGGAAATAATAAATAAAATTCTCCAGACATTTCGCCCAGAAATCTGTACGAAACCTGTAAGACCTGTCTAAATAGTAAACTTTTTATTCCGACTTGTCTGATATCAGAAATTGTCCGGCAGATGTGCTAGCTGGGTATTTGTATATAAATACCTAAGTATGTGTATTATACTGGTTCTAAAAATCGACTATTTTTTTTTCAAATCCCACTGAGAAATATATTCGGCACATTGAAAAAATACGCCATTTACAATCTCTGCACGGTTTTCAGCCATCCAGAGTCCGCAAAAGACTCCGGAAGCATTGTCCGGAGAATGCATTAGACTAGGCCGAGCTTTGGTTATTTATTTAAGTAAAAAAGTGCGTAGGCACTGTGACCAATGATAACTATAGGTAAATACCAACCCTGCGTGGTTGGAAGCCACATTGCATTGGAAGCATTGTCCAGTCCGGAGGATGCATCTGACTAGGCCGAACATCCTTTGAAGTGCCATTAAAATAAAACTTAAGAAAGTTTTATTACTTGGCAGTTGAGAAGTGCTTGTGCAAAAATTTCAATGAATTGCATAAAGAAAATTTTTGTACATAGCATGCATTTAGGCGTCCGGTGTTAGAAGTCGCGCGGTCTATAGAGACCAAATAATTACAAAAAAAAAAAAATCAAATCAGCTGATCTAATGGGACTACCTGTTCAATATGCCTTGACACCGACAAAAAAACAAAATGATAAAAATCAGCCAAATTTTTGTAGCCACTTCAAATTTGTTATAGGAGATTGAAATGGGCTATAAAACTGCATAGCCAAAAACTCAAAAAAGTTTAAAAAAAAAAAATTTCACATTGTTTTCAAAACTTTGAGAAATTTGCTATGCAGTTTTACAGCCCCTTTAATTTTTGCGTAACAAAATGTAAGTTTAAGTGGTTACAAAATAGTGTTGATTTTTGGCAAATTTTTTTTCTTGAAATTTTGATCATACGACGACACGTTCACTTAAACACGAATTATGGAATTTCAAAACTGAAAAAATATTTTCTTGTGATATTTATGTACAAAATAACACATTCGCTATGAGCTAATATTAAGGACTGCGCTTTTTTCAGTCGTCTTTTTTCACTGTTCCGAAAATATATCATTTCATATTTGAAAAAAAGATAGTTGATTTTTTTGAACCAGTAAAACATACATACATACCTATACTTTCGCAATATTGTATTATAGTTATGTACGTATCTTATATGTAGCAGGACGCTTCGTCGGATATGAAAATCAGGCATGCAGCAGCGCGTTTACGCAACAATAGCCATGATCCCTTGTACAATTCACACACACACACACACATATTCATACATCCGTATGTACAACCGTATACTGCACAAACTCTCACTATCTGGCATTAGCAGCCACTCATTCATTATCATCGCCCACTCAGCCAGCCAGAGCAGATAACATCTCAAACACTCTGAAATTTATATTCATACTATATTTGTAAATATACAAAGATATAAATACATTTCGATGGTCCTTTGCAATAACGGCACAACTCAAAGTGTCTGGTTTTTGACTTATATAGTGGATTAGGTTTATAAAAACCCATATCTTTTTGAGCCAAATCGACATATGCTTAGTTGTTACCAAGCCGACAGACGCGCAGTTTTGCCATTTGCTACAAAACCGATGTAGGCAACCCTTACACATGTCTCACATTTACCGTAAATATTGGCATAAGTCAAAAACTGTCTACAATTTAGTGATGCTTTTATGTGAAATAACAGCTTTCTTTGTTTTTGTGCCGTTGTTCAGCAGTGCCAATATCTTTTCAGTCGAAGTCATAATTTGAAAGCCTAATAATAAAGTTCCAAGATATATTATTGCTAAATTACTAAACACAAAATCTTGAATTGGCTCTACTGAAAAATATGAAATTTTGAGTAATGTCGTTATTGCAGAGGACCATCAATATGCACATTTTGACCTTTTCCAAAGTGCGGTGCCAACACTTTCATACTCGAATGCGAATTGCGATTTTACATCGCTTTGACACTAAGAACCAGGGCGATTATGTAGGGTTCAAGGCGCGCTGACTTTTGTACTACTTAACTTCTAAGAACTCAGTTGCCACTCTTACTCCTTAAAATGAAAATTGGCATTCTTAATGCACTCTCATTTAAAGTACAAAGATATGTACATATAGGTACATAAATATGCTCTGGTGAGGGTGAGGGGGGATTATTAATCATAAATGTAAAATAGAAGAAGCACAAGTTAACAGCTGGAGTTAGTATGGTTGAATGGGTTGTAGTTACTAGTACTAGAACCGAACCTTCTAAAGAAAACCGCAGAAAAGTGATTTTTTGGGAACAGCAAAAGCGAAAATGGCGTTCCGAGTAAAAGTGAATCACGTAAAGACTTGCTTTTTCGAAGTTACGTTTTCGGAGATTCTACCTCCAGTTTGTGTTAACTGAACCTTAAACAAATGGCTCTAAATGTATAAAAGTCCACCCCGAGCGGTTATGATGATATCACTTGATTACGTTAATGGAAATCCTACTCTTAGATGAGGTGGAGGGTGTACTCCCATATACGCTTAAATCTGATGCAAATAGAGAAAGCTACGGTACGGAGAAGTCCCTTATTGAGGCACCTCGCACGGGCGAATAGCTGACCGCAAAGCAGCTGAAGAAAAGGAGCCAGAAGGAGAAGAAAGCCGCAACTTTGGCCAAGGAGAGTTTTAAATGCAGGAATCTTAACAGTTATGATTTGTATAATAAAAATTATTATTTCACTATAAACATTGGGTTTGGATTTCAGATCTAGAATAATCAGTGTGTTTGTTTTTTTTTCTATAAATTTTTGATCGTTAATTTTTGATATTTCCTTTTTTTCAGACTTAATTTTTTAGATCAAAGGAGGCGTAAATCGGCCATAAAAAGGCGAGACTGATTTATTATAAATGTTGAAAACTATCGAAAAAATAAAAATATAAAAGTAACGATTTTCTGGATCGATACATGGAGCGTAACAGTTATGATGTTTGTAAAACAAGTCACAATTTAATCGGCAAAGTTGGATTTATATTTTTCCGATCAAATATAACCCATTTTTTATGACTTCTGTTGTTTTGTTTTGATCAAGAATAATCGTTTTTTTTTTTGGATTATTATTTTTCGATCAAGTTTCCATTGTCTCCAAACCTTCATTGGCTGAAGAAACATCTTGTTTAGCTGAGAAGGCGAGAGAGTAGATTTTAAGTTGCGTTCAAGATGTGGAAGTAGAGGAGGTAGGGATTAATATCAAGTTCTAAAATGGAGTGCAGTTTAGAGATCGATGCGTCAAGGATATGACGATCGTGTGAAGCTGTGTTCGAATTGTTGGGAATGGCAGCGCCTTATTACTTCAGCGAAGAGATATTTATATTTATTTATATTAGTGGCTGACACGTTTTATAGGGAAGATTTTGGATCGCCTCCATAATAGTGGTTATAAAATAATTTCTAAAACAATTTGTTTGTAAAGATTTAAATATGAATTGTATTTTACGCTTAAATGCTTTTCGTTCTAAATTTAATTGATTCGAGGGCTACAAAACTCCAATCCCTTTTTTATTCTGGCTTAATACTTACATAACTGTTTAATCGATTTGCCCACTCCCTCAAAAAGTTGTACATGTGTAATTTTAAATACCAGAGAATCCATATACTCAGACCCAGTATAAGTAAAAAAAAAATATTGATACAAGAACTAAATACTATATGTAAATTGATGAGTGCAGGTGGGTGCAAATAACGCATATTTAGCCGGGTTGGCTGTTAATTCTACATAAATATAAAGGGAACATTATTAGAGCGGCAACCCATAAGACGCCGAACGAATGACATACATACATAAGTACAAATGGCTTACAGGCAAGTTGCTTAACTGATACAGAGTTTTGAAGCGCCACACATAGTTTAGCCTCTCCCTGCCTCATCTTGCTTAGTGAATATATGTTCGTATTGTGCTTATGCGTAGCATTTGCTATAAGTAACTCTTAGTTGAGCGAAAAGGGGGAGGGGGGGGGGGGGCAAATATGTCAATAATGAGCGTTTAAGCCAAGTGCTTTTCGCGGGAGCGTAAAAGGTGAAACATCTAAGTGACTGGAAACGTTTGAAGCGATTTATTTTGAACGAGGTGAACAAGAATGGAAGAAGCAGAAAGAATAAGCAACAGCCGTGAGAATGGCAAGCCCTTATGCATGTGGGTGAGTGAGGGAAGTTCTCGCAGTAAGGGCATCACAGATAAATGAGTAACTACTTAACGTTGAGAAGTGGGTGATGCAAGCTAATAAGTCATAATAAGTACGAAGTAAGAGGGACTATATTGTGCAAGCTGGTGAAGCGTAAGTGCAAGCTGAAGCAGAAAAAGTATTAAAGTAACAAAACGATGGAGATGGTAAGAAAAGCGAAGATGTTCTAGGAAAAAAAGGATTTGCAGAAAAAGCAAAACGTTGAAGAAGGCTTAAAAATTAATTAGAGCTAAGATAGCAACAGGAAGACTGGTACATTTTTTAAATTAATTTGAAGAAGAAGTTTACTATTTAATTCGTATATTTCGACGAGGAAAAATTTAACGCTGAATACAAAATTGAAGCTGACACAAAACTTGTAACAAAAGTGAGAAGAGAAGGTTCATATTAGTATATTGCTTGCTCATAGTGAATATAGAAAAATGAGGTATAGAAAATTCATTAAGGCCGACATAATTTGAATCCTTCTAATGCGTATGTCGTTTTGCTTTGCTTTAAACACAAAATAGTTTATTCAAAGTTTAGCAAAATAATTGAAGAAAATAGCGAAATAAAGTTATTTTACTCGCCTGCAAAAGTTAAAATATTGTACCGCAACTTTTCACTTAAAGCTAGCGATATTTATGTATGGTAGTAAAAATTATGAATTTATCGATAACAATAGCAATTATATCAATGACATTAGCTTACAGGAGACCGGTAGCGATGTTGCTAGCTTGAGAGATAACTTATAACAACAACGATAACAATAAAAATATCGATAACGATGACACCATTTATCGATAAAAATATAAATATTTTTCAATACAGCTAGCAATATTTGTAAAGTGAAAAAGATGTCGATGTCGATAACAATATCAATCAAATAACAACAACGAAGCCGATTACCGTAACGTAAAACCTAAAAACACTTTAACTAAATATATTGATCTAATGATAACCAAAACGATAACAATATCGATATCAATAACGATAACTGTATGTATTCGTATAGTAACTATAACGGTAAAAATTTTTACAATGAAGGAAATAGTTATGACAATATCGGTTACGATAACAAGGAAAACACAACGATAACAAAAATGATGGCGACATCGATAGCAATATCAATTTTAACATTGATGTCAATAACCGTAACATAAAAAATCACAAAATTATTTTAAATACTGATCATTTCTCATTAGTGATATCGATAACGTGAGCGGTAATAACGACAACGATACAAATATTGAATGGAATACCTGTCGATAATGGGAATAATGTCGATAGAGACGAAAACACTTTAATTTAATTAAGTTCAACAATATAAATTTGTATGCTTTCATGACGTATATCTGTAAAATCAAACAGATTTACATACATACATAACTATTTCTTCTACTGGGACTCAAGCAAAAAAAGTCAAGTCTTTGGTTAAGTTTTAAACTACATTTAACTGCAAGGTCAAATGTTCTTCTAACCCGTCATAGTCATCCTTAGGCAATTTACAACTTTTAACGCTTGTTGAAAATTAAATCTTTCTCAGCTTTTATTATTATCTCTTTCAATCTCGCCATCTTTTTCTGCTTGCAACGTTCCTCACTTAACTATTTCTTATAAGGTTTCTAAGATTGATTTCAAAAATTGCAGTGATAATGACGTTCTTACAAAGCTCAACAGCGCCTGAGAGCCATTCTACTTAGGCATGTACATACATTTTTATGTGCATTAGGGTGGTCCAAAAATAGTAAAGTGGGAATTGTAATGCTCTCACCCCCTAGGATTGAAAAAAGTATACCTCCATTTTTTTATTTCGAAATCAAAAAATATTTAGAGGTCGCTCAAAGCGCTTAAAGTTTTCCATGTGTTCTTATATGGGAAAAATAAAATTATTGTATAAATGGTATAGAATTCTTGAAAATCAATATTTTTCGATCGAAAAACTCTGGTTCTCTTCAGGAGACTTTCAATAATAATACCCAATTGTTTATTTAACCATTTTTTAATACTAACGATTTTTTATTGGTCGCCCCATTGCATTTTTGGGGGTTTTGTGGGTTTAGGCGGACCTATAAATAAAAGTTGCAATGAAAAAATGGTTACATAAACAAAAAAAAAATGGGAATCCCCTGCAGATAAACATGGGTTTTTGGTAGACAAATATTGATTTTTAACTATTCCATACCATTTCCACGAAAAGTTGTTTTTCCCCATATAAAATACGTGGAAAATGTTGGGCGCTTTGAGCGACCTCTGATTTCAAAATAAAAAAGTAAGGGTTTATTTTTCGGTTTAAAACAATCCTAGGGAGTGAGAGCATAAAAATTCCGACTTTACTTCTTCGCATCATTTTTGGTACACACTAATGTGCATACGTGTGGGTGCTCACTAAACACATATACGCGTACGTTCACACGAACATACATACGTCTTTTCAGTTATTCTTGTTATTCGCTATATTACTACAATGCCTGTGCCGCAAAATAAATAAACGAAAAGCTAAAACTTTTCTTCAATGAACTATTTTTTTTTACCTTGAACAAACTTTTTCGATTAAAAAAATGCGCTGAACGGCTGGTGGTGCAACAAGCGTAGACTATTGAATTGTGCAGGCAAGCAATGTGCGCATTTATCAGAGAAATGGCAAAAAATATTGCAGTGAAATAGAAAATATTGGTCTTGGTGTCATCGTCTGCTTTTATTGTGCGTGCGCTGGCAAGTGAACAGGGAAAAAAATTTGGCGACAAGCGAGAAAGCATCGCAAATCAGCGATGCGCTACATAAGGCATTATAGGTGAGCTGAGAGAACTTGAGTAGAGTTTACAATAATGTATGATGCGAAAAAACTAGACATATATATCTAGATTCCACCACGTCTCTGTGGGTGCTCCTATTGACGAGCCTCCAGGTAATAATACTTCCAAAACGTTGCAGGTAGGTAGTTGATGGATGAGTCTCCTTAACAAAGGATCGCTAACACAGGTCGCGCATGTGGGATATGTTACTTCCACTCTGTCGATAAGAGAAGATCCGTTCTTTGAATCTACCTAACCACAAAAGAGATGGCTAAATAGAAAGTTTCATGTGGGTTTCCAGAAGTATTTCCTATGAAATAAACGGGAAGCTTACACCCAAAAAAAACTTCTCTTAATTGAAGAAACACAGCAATCAAAATGAAGAAAAATGGGAACGAAACAGCACTAAAGGAGTTTTATCCTCTTTTCATGCCCAACATTTCTTCAAAATGATAGATTACATCCACGGTTCCATATTTTCGTGTATGTTTTTACACATTCCAAAGAAAAATTACGCATTCGGGAGAATTTTTTCTCAATCGGAAGAATTTTCTACCTTAAAGTCAGGAAAGTTTTTCTTTGATCCAGAGATGGATTTTTCGTTCAGTGTATCGAGCTTCTGATATCATTGAATCCAGTATGCATGGCACTACCTTCTTCGGGTTTGGCATGCATATTTTTGCTAAGAGGGACATGTAGTTTACGACAACTCCTAACGGCTGATGATGACCTTTCATGGGAGACTTTTTCAGGGTAGAGTATATTCGTGGGTCTGCCATTGCCTGGCGCTAAATGGATCGATTCTGGATAATTTCGCTGTTAATTTTGAATGTAGCTGGCTGCTGTAGTGAATTTGGAAGTTCTATCCTAATTCGGTTTGCTTTGAATATAGCCTCGATCCAAGAAGTGGGCTTTACTTTCTGCATAACGCTTAAAATATATTTGAATGATAGAAAGAAAAACTTGGACAACAATTATTTGGGGATAAAAATCTGGACATAAATATTTTCATATTAAAGAGCTGCACATACATTTTCGGCCGTTTATAACCAGGACATAATTTGCTTTTGAGCAATAAATAATACTCGTTAAATAAACCTGATTATAATTTGGTTAACTCGAGAGCTGGAAAAAAAAATTATATTTTTTTTGGTTATTCAAAAACTGGAAATAAATTTGTAGTCATATAAAAACTGTCCATAATTTTATGGTTTTCAAATATACAGAGTTTTTTGTCCTATTCTTAAATGGCCACAATTTTATATCAAGCTTTTTAGCAACAAGAATTTATGTATAATTTTTAAATATATTTTATTTTATTTCGTATTTTTAAGTTACCTAAATATAGTTTTAAATTGCCAAAATTCTTGTCAGATTTTTAATGGCCAAACGTTTATATCTAGCTTTTAAATTATCAAGAACTTATGTTCACATTTTCCAAATCGTACCAAAAATTTTGTAAAATTTGAAAACACCAAATAGTTTTGTGCAGCGTTTAAATACCCAAATATGTATGCCATATTTTCAAGTATATGTTAAGCTGTTTAATTACCAGAAATAATATCGAATTTTATAGTTTTCTACCAAAAATTTAAGTCCAGTTTTTAAATATTCAAATCAAAACTCATAATTTTTAGTGACCAAAAATAAATACAGTTTTCGATTATAAAAATTTATGTAAATTTTTTTATTTACCATCGATTTGTTTCCAGTTTTTAAGTGACCAAATATTTATACAAATTTTTTTTTTTGATTTCAAAAATTTGTCAAAAAATTGCCGAAATTTTATGTCCAGATTTTAAGTTACCGGAAACCTATGCCTAACTTTAAGGTGACCAAATATGTATATCTACTATAAAAATATATATATATATATATATATATATATATATATATAGTTTTGGAAATACTTACTGAAATTTGAAAAGAAATTTTTTTAAGTAACCAAAACTTTATATACAAAATACCAAAATTTATGTTTTGTTTTTAAAATTAGAAAAAATTTACAGGTGGTCAGTTTTTAGGTGACCAATATTTATATCCCATTTTAAACTCCAAAAAATTATGTCTAGTTTTTTAGCTACAAAAATTAATGTACATTTTTCAAATACCCAAAAATTTACAGAAGTGCAACTTTAAAGTTACTAAAATTTATTTTCGTTTTTAAATTAAGAAAATATGTAAATTTCTTAAGTACCAACAACTTTTTTTGAATAGCAGGTACCAAAAAATGTATTTCCCATTTGTATTTACGTTTATATACAATTTTTATATTCCTAAATTTATGTCCAGTTTTGTTTCTAATTTCCATGAATAATGTTCAGTTTTAACTGACCACAAATGTGTGCCCAGCTTTTAAGTGACGGAAAATTTATATCCACTTTTTGAATTACCACAAATGTATCCGTATACCATACCATACCATTCTTCTCACCCTCTCTCTTCCACATGAGAGCGGAATTGAGTTCAATACTTGAACTGTGTATAAGCAATCATAAGCCATTTACTAGTACGGCCATGTACGACGTGGCGTATGAGTAACCTTTGTTCCTGCCACTATTTCATACAAAAAATTTTCACATTTTCATTTGACATTGTTTACTTTTCCATCGGTTTTCATCGTTATTAGCATGATTTTTTTTGCAAATAAATATTGTGGATATTTTTGTTTTACTTTTTGCCCTGTTAAAATTTAAATAAAAAATATTAAAATATTTTGGAAAAATTACTTGATCTAGAAATGGAACTTAAGTCCACGTGTTTCGGCGTTTTTTGTGTCATTTCCAAACTGGAGATCTTCACTTCAATGTAATTGTATGAAATGCTTAACAGGGCACAATCTACATACAGAAAAAATATGAAAAATTTTAAAATGTTAATCCTTCCACGAAAACTAAATTTGGTAAGTTTGTTATGCTAATAGTCCGCACTTCCTGTGGGTAGCGTGAAACTTCATGTTTTTCCAACAAATTCGCACCACTAACACACTTCAAAACACTTCGTCAATGTGTTTTAGGTTTTCTGCCGTTTTCACACGCACACACACTTACTTATTTACGTACATGAATTCGTCCTCAATATACATAAAACAACAAGCAATCAATATTTTGAAAAGAGGAAGCGAAATACGGACGGTGTTGATGCTGCAGATGCTGTCTAAAGCTAAAACTGCTGTTTTCAATAGCATATACAGCTACATAAAAACCCACACAGTCAAACCTACTTCCGGTTTATTATTTCCTGCACTTCGATGGGTGCAAATTGAATATTTGCTTGACATTTCATTTTCATGTTGCTCACAAGCCTGCAATAGTTTTTTTAAAGGGGGAAAGTTGGAAAGCTGGAAAGTCGACTTATTAATGCAGAAACTTAATACTCGTCACTGCGTAGTATAAGTTTAAGCTTTGAAGAAAGCTAATTTTTACTAACATTTGCAAACAAGAAAAATAGTTATTCTCTATAAATAATTCTGTTCTGTTCGAATTTTTAAAAATAGCTACAACATTATGCAAAATATGAACTCCCCCTTTTTACCCGATTTGGGGTTACACCTCTGCACATAAACATAATGCAAATTTATAAGAATCTTGTCAATGTTTACTTTTGTTGTTTCTATTTTTCATTTTTATGTTTGCTTGCGCAAATACAATAAGAAATTGCGACTGTGAAAATTGGCATGCAAAATGTAGTTAAGTGATTGCTGCACACATTCACACTTACATACATATGTATGTATGTACCCTGCAGTGAAAAGCCAAACTAGTTAGAAAAAATACTAGTTCGTTAACTAGTATGCGCCTACCAGTTCGGCAATTGCCTTTGAATTGCCAAAGCCTAAACGCCATTAATTGCTTTTCTTACAAATCTCGAATGTGGCGTCACGTGAAGACTACTGTTTCTGGTTCTGAGATTGCAGGTTTGAGGCCGCTTGGCGGTGGTTAAAACTTTTAAAGTTAAATCAATGTCAGTAAAAATAACTAGTTCAATTTAAATATAAATAAAAAATTCAAAAACCTAATTGCAAAAAATGCATATATGAAGAAATACTTGTGCCAAAAAAAAAAAATAAAAAAATTACAACAAAAGTCATAAAAAAAATTCAAAAAAAATAAAATTAAAAAAAAATAAATAAAAAATTAGAAAACCCTAAATATAAAATATGGGAACAATTGGAACACTATATCGTCTACAACTCGCAAAAAATGTGGTATTTTTTTGTTTGCTGTCCCCTCTCAGAAAAAAAAAAGGTTTTACTTAAATATTACATACACTTTTTCCCAATGTTTGCTAAGACTTTTCTATTTTTTGAAAAATTCTTTTCACGAAATCACGCAAAAGGAAGCTGTACATCGAAAATAATATATATTTCAAAAGTCGCGAGAAAAGATCCAATTATATATTCGAAAACTACATTAAGTTCTCTAAAAAATGCGTCCAATTTCAAGACCTGACGAACCGGTATTCACACTTTTTTTACTAATAATCTTTAGCATCTAGCATCTATATACATTTCAAAGTAAATTTTTTGATAAGGAAAATAGGAAAATAACAAATAAATGATAATTTCCTTCACTCGAACATTCCACGACACTTAAAGAACTAATTATATTAAAAATAAACACTTGCTTTAATGGGTTCAGCACCGAAGGCAACTAAAGTAATTAGTCGGTATAGCGCCGATACCGATACCGCTCGAGGAGAAGGGTAGTGAGTAAATGATCTGAAATTTTGCTTTTATGACTTTATCTTTTCCCTCCCTGAGCCCAACTGTTTTTTTTTTTTTATCAACTGTCACCATGATTTTTTTCCACCTGCTTCCATATACATAGTCGAAACAATGTGCAACGCATGCTTATGATTTTCATGGGTGATGAATTGGCAGGCTATCTCATCAAGTGGTACTTCTCGTGTTGTTAAAAATACCAGTCGTTAACATTGAAAAAGGATAGAACGTGAACTAGTTGGGCTGAAATGCAAACTGTTAGAATTCTAGTTCACAACTTGTAGCTTTCCCTGCAGGGTACCAACGTAAAGCAGCTATTTACTCAGCAGTAAAAATGCATTGACAGCGGAAAAGTCTTGATTGTTGCTACTTTGTTGTTGTTTCTGTTTCTTTCATTATTGGCCTTGACGCTTCTTTTCGTACAAAGTGTTGGTAATGCTGACAGTTGCCCTGACATGGAGTTGATTTAAATTTATGCTGTTGCAGCGCTTAAACATAAAGGATTTGAAAATGAAATATATCCAATATTGTACTCATGTCTGCATATATCGATGATTGAATTAAATGGCAAAAAATTTAGCGACGAGACTGCCATGAAGCGAAAAATAATATTTAATACAACAAACACATAATTATACATAGTGTGAATGAAGGCAGAAATGCTGTAATGAATTTTATAAATATGTATAACCGATGAGTAATCGCGTTTAAGTGCTGAAACGAGCGTAAATTAAAGGGGCCTTTCAAAGTGAATTGGTATGATGTGCAATAAGGTAACGGTTGTCACTTACTTCTCTTTTTCTGCTTACCAAAGAAAATGTACCAAAATGTGCCAAAATATGTTTATTTTATAGCTTAAGATATTTAAATATCTTACAAATACACATTGGTGAAATATACAAAGTGTCCAAAACCACCAGTCCACCGCCTCTTAAATTGTGGGAAATGTTTTTTACTGAATAACGGAAAAATATGGCGTATCTAATCGGGAATGCTCAATCATTTCGTGGTATTACCAACTTCCGGTTTCGACCTGAAGTGAGTTAAACTGACCGGAAGTGCAGTATTTTAACTGAGGTGTGGGTGAATATTTAGAAAAGAATACAGATAAAGATCTGAATTGAAGTCAAGGAAGTGATAAAAATAAAAATTAAAAGTTAAAAAACGGCAGAGACGAAGATAGAGATAAAGGTATGGACAAAAAAAGAGGCAAAGAAAAAGATAAAATTGAAGCATAACATGTTATGTTGTGTTTTGTTGTATTGTGTTGTATTGTATTGTGTTGTGTAGTGTTGTGTTTTATTGTTTTGTGTAGTGTTATGTTATGTTATGACGTTATGTTATATTATGTTATGTTATGATGTTATGTTATATTATGTTATGTTATGTTATGCTATGATGATATTTTACGTTATCTCATGTTATTTTATGATGTTATGTTATGTTATGTTATGCTATGTGATGTTATGTTAAGCTATTATGTTAAGCTTTCTTATGCTATATTGTGTTATAATGTTATGGTGTTATATTACGTGGGTTTCCTTCCGCCATGAAGTATCAAAATACCGTCTCTGATGATAATCAAACAATTTCTAACATGTTCGCTCAGTTTTTTAAATCCAATTATTCCACTAACTCCCAAGCATACTTTGACTATCCTTTTAAACTAAGTCCAATTAACTCAATACATAACCCTATAATATCTCCCGATGATGTTTTAGTTTACCTGAAGTCCTTAAAGCAGTCTTTTAGTTATGGTCCTGACCAGATCCCCACTTGTTTTCTTAGAAATTGTGCTGATTATCTCTATGAGCCGTTAACAGCCTTATTTAATTTGTCTCTTAAAGAGGGCGTTTTTCCAACTGTATGGAAGGAATCGTTCATAACCCCCTTACATAAAAGCGGTAGCAGGTCTTCAGTGGAGAACTACCGGGGCATAGCTAAGCTTTCTGCAATTCCTAAATTATTTGAAGCAATTATAACAAATCGGTTGACGCATTCTATCACTTCAAGCATTTCATACAGTCAACATGGATTTTGCAAGGGCAAATCAACTTCTACAAATTTACTTGAATTAACATCCTATATCTCAAAAGCATTTAGTGAGAGCAAAACTATTGATGTTATATATACTGATTTCAGTAAAGCATTTGATAAAGGTTGCCACTCGTTTCTCATCTATAAACTTGATCTTCTTGGTCTTCCACCTAATTTTCTACGTTGGATCTCTTCATACCTCTATGATAGATCACAAAGGGTA
>NW_016157121.1:112737-133098 GCF_001687245.7 Rhagoletis zephyria | reverse complement strand
AATCAGCTGATGAATTTAGTTCTGTAGCTGAACAGTTTTAGATCTCGACACTTAACAAACTCCTGCCTATCGTGACTCGGCACAAAAATTTAAAATATTGGTTCCGTACGTCATGCGGACTGCGCCCCTCGTGCGGATGGGCGGGAATGGAGGGTAAAAACCGTTGGGATATATTATTATATTATGTTGTGTTATGATATGACGTTATGTTATGTTACGTTATGTTTTGTTATTATGTTATGTTAAATTATGTTATGTTATAATGTTATGTTATGATGTTATGTTATTTTATGTTGTGTTGTGTTGTGTTGTGTTATGTTATGTTATGCTATCGATATCGTCATGTTATGTTGTGTTGTGTTGTGTTGTATTATGTTATGTTATGTTATGTTATGTTATATTCTGTTATGTTGTTCAACACATTTCACCAAAATTCACTTCAATACTCAACTAAACTCAACTCGGCCTCAACTTCCCTTAATTTACAAGGTCGAATTTCAACCGCTGGGCGAACACTAGTCAGATTTAATAGTTATCGTAATGAGGATATTTATCAACAAATAATCGTTACCGCGCTTAATTTTGAACTGATACTCAATCAAACATATTCTCCCCATATTTCCTGATTTCAAAACTGAATAAATAATGCCTACTACGGTATCCGACGGATGCCATCTCCGCGGATCTAATCCGATTCGCACTGTCATAACAAGCAAGTGTGAAGGATTAGATTCGTGTGACATCCGCCGGATACATGCTTATTCCGGTCCGAAAGATGGCATTCGCACGAATCTAAGCCTTTTCACTGCCATGTTCTGATAGTGCGAATCGGAAAAGAAATGGTCTAATGAGTACATAATCACTTAAATAAACATCAATTTTGTAAGCTAGATGATAAGTAGTGAAAACATTTCGTCCAAGAATTCCTTTATTGAAAAAGTCACGGATTTTTAAAGCTGCCCCTTAAGTGAATTTTTTCAATGTTATTATTTTTTTAATGTTATTGTTTTTTCTTTTACTCTACTTTCAGCTCAAAGTATAGTCAGAATCTGCGAGGAGAAACAATTCCAGTGCGCCAATGGTGTATGCATACCCATCCGTTTCGCATGCGATGGCGATTCAGATTGCAGCGATCACAGCGATGAGCGCATTGCCAATTGCAAGTTTATAGGTGAGTGAACAGACTATACATATATTTACATAATTCGAATAATAAATAAATTAATTAATAATAAGTAGAAAAAGTAAACGAGAAATGTGCACCAACGAGCGTGCGCCATGTATTTATGTGAGAGAATTTATGTTGGACTAAATGCAAAAATGCACATACACAAACATGCGTATATACGTTACAATTAGTTGACTCTGCTTTGGCTGTGAATGTGTATAATTGCTTCAAGGAAATGTGCAACGGATGGGAAAAAATTGAATACCTGTTGCACATTACACATATTTACACAGAAAAATGTAGCTCCTTTAAAAAGGAAAAAAAAACGGTGATTGTTCCAGTGAAACGTAAATGCATGCATGCATTTAGAAAATTGAAGGTAAAAATTATTTTATCTTACTTTCCTGTGAGTCCTTGTGAGAACTGCTGTGCAATTTAGACATTGTGCAAAATTTTATTTTTACTGTCGCTTCTTTTATTTAGCTGCATAATTACTGATGAGTGTATGCAAGAATCTATTCAAAGAAATTTTCTCTGAAACGTACAGATAACTACGCGGCAGCAGCATGCTCGTGTAAGCTTTTGCGCCTTTTTGTGGCAAGGATTTCCTACAATTAGAACTTTTTTTTTACAAATATCGTATGTACAACATGAACACTTTTTTTTTCTCCCTTCCTCGTTATATTCTCTTAAAATATTCAATGCCATGCAAATGGCAATAGTAGCAGTTGTACGAGTGGTTGTACAATGCCGGTATTTAAACAAATACAATGACGCTGAATGAATGTTGCCTGCAACATGTATGCTCAAACGTTTAGCCACAGAAACCGCACAGCCATGCAAGTGAATTAAGCGCATAAAAGCGAATAAATGCCACATAGTAGGGAGTGTTCACCAAGAGTTGTGGATACTTGAAGAGCTACAAGTGCTACGAGTGCTGAACGTTTTAGTTTTTCATTTCAATATCTCCACGCATACATGGAACTGGAAATTTCACTGAAGAAATAATTCTTTTGATTCACAACACAAAGACCTGAAGCCGCAACACATGACTTGTTGTCGTTTTATCGAAGGTTACGTTAGATTATGTCAGGACAGGTGAGACATTGGGCCTTATGCATAAAAAGTGAGCTTAAGCTCAGACTCAGTTTTTGCACTGAAAGGGTGAGCTCAAGCTCAAGAATTTGTTCTGAAAATTGAGTTGGAGTTTCAGCTCACTTTTTATGCATAAGGCCCATCCGTTTCACTTAGATATTAACTGAATTGGCACTTAAGAATGTTTTTGAGTACTATTGTTTTGAACTTAGGTCTTCGCTTCTCTTATGGACTCTGTTGAGCAGCGCCAATGCTCTTCTCTTATCAACGTGATTGAGACAACGGATGGTTTGCCATGTTAACAACCACTATTGAGCCAGTGAACTATCCACTAAAGAAACGTAGACATACGCTGCATAAGAGGTAGAATAAAGCATTCCCTTATAGAAGTCCTCTATGTAAAAAAAGCGTGCAAGACGGTAAATTTAGAGAAAATAATAGCGACCTTAAAGCATTTCTCACTTCCTGAATATAACTATTTATTTATTTATTCAATTCATTAATTAAGTACAACTCAGATAGATTGCTTAAGTTAAATAAAAAAGGAGAAAAAATAAGTATAATGAGTATTAAGGTATGCACATGTACAAAATATTAAGGATTTGTAAATGTGCATTTGAAGAAAAAAGATTATTTACAATTTAAGAAACGCAGCACCACAATTAGCTTAGACTTAAAGCCATTACGAGAATTTAAAACTTCTAAATTTTTACAAATTTGGTTAGTCTACCTCAGACAACGCGTAAGTGGATCATTAAATATAAAGTTGGTCTTGTGATTTGATACTCGAACACGTCGCTGAACCTGAGATCTCGAACAGGACAATTGAAAATAATTAGTTCGAGCAAGAAGTGGCAATAGACGTGGCTGGTGACTTTGTCCATAATAAAAATTATTGAGAACATTTTACTACGCATTTCTAATGTAGGTAATGCCAGTAAAAGATACCTACTACTATAATGGGGAATGCTGCAATTTCACCGGAGGTAGTAAGGTGCGTGTCTGGTAAAGCGTTCTTGGACCTTCTCTACCCTTGAAGGTGAACCCAAGTAGAAGGGATCCCAAATAATGCTACAATAGTCAAGGTCCGATCTTACAAATGAGAAGTAGAAGCTAGAAGGGGTTTTGAAATTTATTTGAATTCCGCATTACAAAGTCAAGCATCGACCTAGCCTTGGTGATTATAAAATCAAATGTTTAGAAAAGGACATTTTCGGAGTAAATATGGCTGCTTATGCTCATTTTAAAGAAATGCATGAGTTAAAGCAAATAAAGGCTGGTTATGCAAATAATCGATCCCGTTTGTCTACCGTATAAGCAAGTCATCTTGAAGACTAATGCAGTTAGACCCGCTGTCTATATGACTGTATAACTTTAACGTCCAAAATAAAATTCACAAAAACCAAGAAAAGTAACGGACCCAGATGGTAGCCTTGTGGTCCCCTGAAGTGACTTTAATCACATTGGCCTTAGTATTATTTATGCGATCGAATTGGGTCCTATCAACAAGATAGGATGCAAACCACTTAAGTAGCTTTTCGTGCACTCCGATTGATTCCAGCTTTTTAAGTAGTAATATATGACTAACCTTATCAAAGGATTTCGAGAGGTCAGTGAATATGGCATCGCATTGATGAACGTTTTCAAATTGTTTTAGAACAAAATTTGAAAATTACGCTAAGTTTTTAGAAGTTGATCTACCTTTAATTACTCCGTGCTGATAAGGCGATATGAGCTCAGAAGTCTTGAAAATGATCTCATCATCAACAAGCTTTCGAAAAGTTTAGGTATGCTTGGAATTTTACTGATTGGACAATAATTTTGGCTCCCAGACTTATGAATAGGTGTGTTTTTCCAAATCGGTAAGAATTCACCTAGATTTAGGGATTTGTTAATATTTTGGATACCTGTAAAGCTAACGCTGGAGCACAAGTCTTTAAAGGAAGGGAAGCCATCTTCACCAGCACTAGAGTTGTTTGGCTAGGCTAACAGACCATCTAGGACTTCATCTTCTGAGAGCTGCAACCCTTTAAGGACAAGTGTGCTGTCCCGGTTTCAGACTGAGAAACATACACAAAACGGTAAAAATTGGCAAATATGTTACAAATCTTCTGAACGTTCTGCACCATGTCAGGAATCCCTGTGGCTTTTTTCTTGCAATTTATAAACATCCAGAACTGCTTGCGGTTAGACTTCATTTCACTCTCCATTTTTATGATGTAGTTCTGATATATAAATTTATTCAAGGCATCAAACTCTTTTTGTAACCTCCTGTAGATTTCAAAAGGCTCCAAGTTTTTACTCGACTGGCGATACAGTTTATATACCTTGGTTTTTTTTTTGTTAAGGTTGACCAGCCTAGAGTTGTACCAGACCAGTTTGGAAATATATTTTCAATTGCCGCTCCTAGCTCGTCTCTAAAATTGTCGTAAGCGGTTGACAATTGGGCGAGGTCAAAGGCAAATTCCCCGTCCACCAAGTTCAATGACCGTGAAATCTCATCAAATTTGGCATCAGTGAAGTTATAGGTTTTGCGATTATAATTAACTTTGATATAATAATTAAAGCGAATATGTCGGCGCACACATATAAAGCAATGCAGTAAACATCAAGTCATGTAATCGCGACTTAAACTTAAGGTTGATTTTTGCTCTGCGGAATTTTAATAATCTATTGAAGAAGAGGTCAAACGTATCTTATTTCACAGCCCGTGATTCGATGCGAATAGAAGTACTTTCGCTCAGTGTTTTTGGAAGGCTATTTACCAGAGAATTTAGTAGAGAACTTGAAAAAAGGCACAGAACCATGGAAACCAGGTAAAAGTGAAGCCACGTGCATTTCGATCGAATTGAGAAGAGATAAGCCGTGCCGGAAATGACTTTGCATATTTATGTACGTCTAGGCAAGGTTAGGTTAGGTAATGTTGAAGTGGCTGTCAGTGACCTCACTACCACACCTTCTTCTTCTTCTTATTTGGCGCTGTAACCGCCTAAGCGATTTTGGCCGAGTCCAAAACAGCACGCCAGTCATTTCTCTTCTGTGCTAACTGACGCCAATTGAAAATGCCAAGTGAAGCCAAGTCCTTCTCCACCTGGTCTTTCCAACGCAGAGGAGGCCTTCCTCTTCCTCTGTTACCAGCATCGCGGCCCGCGTTGAATATTTTCAGAGCAGGAGCGTTTCTGTCCATCCGAACGACATGGCCAAGCCAGCGGAGCCGCTGAATTTTAATTCGCTGCACTATGTCTATATCGTTGTAAAGCTCATACAGCTCATCGTTAAATCGTCTGCGATATTCGCCATCACCAACGCGTAAAGGTCCGTAAATCTTTCGCAGAATCTTTCTCTCGAAAACTCCAAGAGCCGCCTCATCAGATGCTTTCATTGTCCATGCTTCCGCGCCATACACCAGCACAGGCATGATGAGTGACTTATAGAGTGTGATCTTTGTACGACGAGAGAGGACTTTACTTCTCAATTGCCTACTCAGCCCAAAGTAGCACTTGTTGGCAAGAGTGATTCTCCGTTGGATTTCAAGGCTGACATTATTATTGGTGTTAATGCTGGTTCCCAAATAAACGAAGTCGTCTACTTTTTCAAACTTGTAACTGTCAACAGTGACGTGGGTGCCAAGACGCGTATGCTCTGACTGTTTGTGTGATGACAGGAGATACTTCGTTTTGTCCTCGTTCACCACCAGACCCATTCGCTTTGCTTCTCTATCCAATCCCGAGAAGGCAGAACAGACGTAGCCCTTGTTTTTACCGATAATATCGATGTCGTCGGCATACGCCAGCAATTGTACGCTCTTATAAAGTATTGTGCCTGAGCGGTTCAGTTCTGCGGCTCTTATTATCTTCTCCAACATAAGATTAAAGAAATCACACGAAAGGGAGTCCCCTTGTCTGAAACCTCGTTTGGTATCAAACGGCTCGGAGAGGTCCTTCCCTATTCTGACGGAGCTGGTGGTATTGCTCAACGTCATTTTACACAGCCGTATTAGTTTCGCGGGGATACCAAATTCAGACATCGCGGCATAAAGGCAACTTCTCTTCGTGCTGTCGAAAGCGGCTTTGAAATCGACAAATAGATGGTGTGTGTCGATCCTATTCTCGCGGGTCTTTTCCAAGATTTGGCGTATTGTGAATACCTGATCTATGGTGGATTTTCCAGGCCTAAAGCCACACTGATAAGGTCCAATCAGCTCGTTGACGGTGGGCTTCAGTCTTTCGCACAATACGCTCGATAAGACCTTGTAACCTATGCTTAGAAGGCTAATTCCGCGGTAGTTGGCGCGTATGGCGGGGTCGCCTTTCTTGTGGATTGGGCAGAGCACACTTAAATTCCAGTCGTCGGGCATGCGTTCATCTGACCATATTCTGCATACGAGCTGATGCATGCACCTCATCAGCTCCTCGCCGCCGTACTTGAATAGCTCGGCTGGCAGGCCGTCAGCTCCAGCAGCTTTGTTGTTTTTCAGCCGCGTAATCGCTATTCGTACCTCGTCATAGTCAGGCGGTGGGACAGCTACTCCATCATCATCGACTGGGGACTCGGGTTCGTCTTCCTCACTACTTTCAGCGCTGCTACCATTCAGTAGGTTATAAAAGTGTTCCCTCCACAATTTAAGTATATTCTGGACATCGGTCACTAGGTCGCCATTGTTGTTCTTACAGGAGTTCGCCCCGGTCTTGAAACCTTCCGTAAGTCGCCTAACCCTCTGGTAGAATTTTCGGGCGTTCTTCCTGTCGGCCAGCATCTCAAGCTCTTCGCACTCACGTATTTCGGCCTCTCTCTTCTTATTGCGGCAAATACGTCTCGCTTCCTTCTTCAGTTCCCTATAACGGTCCCACATGGCTCGCGTTGCGCCCGATCGCAGCGTGGCCCTGTAGGCGGCATCTTTTTTCTCTGCGGCTTCTTGACATTCCTCATCGTACCAGTTGTTCTTTCGGGCTCGCTGAAATCCAACTACTTCTTCGGCGGCGGTACTTAATGATCGGGAAATGTGGTTCCACTGCTCGCGTACGTCGGATTGTTGAAGAGTGCTCTCAGAGAGCAGGTGTGTGAGTCGAGTGGCGAATAAATTGGCCGTCTGTTGTGATTGCAGCTTTTCGACGTTAAGCTTTCCTTGCATTGTTGGGCGCACATTTTTTGCTGCACAGAGGCGGGTGCGTATCTTGGCTACAACAAGATAGTGGTCCGAGTCGATGTTTGGCCCTCGGAGTGTACGTACGTCCAAAACGCTTGAAGCATGCCTTCCGTCTATCACAACATGATCGATTTGGTTTCTCGTTTTTCGATCTGGAGACAGCCATGTAGCTTGGTGGATGTTCTTATGCTGGAACCTAGTACTACATATTACCATATTTCGGGCCCCGGCGAAGTCGATCAGCCTCAGTCCGTTATCGGACGTTTCGTCGTGGAGGCTGAATTTTCCGACAGTGGCGCCAAAGATCCCTTCCTTGCCCACCTTGGCATTAAAATCGCCAAGCACGATTTTGACATCGTGTCGGGGGCAGCGCTCATATGTACGTTCCAAGCGCTCATAGAAGAGATCCTTGGACGCCTCATCCTTCTCTTCCGTCGGGGCATGGGCGCAGATGAGCGAGATGTTGAAGAATCTAGCTTTGATGCGGATTGTGGCTAGACGTTCGTCCACCGGGGTGAACGCCAGTACTCGGCGACGGAGTCTCTCTCCTACCACGAATCCAACACCGAATTTGCGCTCCTTTACGTGGCAACTGTAGTAGACGTCGCAAGGCTTCACGCTTACTTTACCTTGCCCCGTCCATCGCATTTCTTGGATGGCGGTGATGTCAGCCTTTGTCTTCCCGAGGACATCAACCAGCCGGGCAGAGGCACCTTCCCCATTAAGGGTCCGGATATTCCAGGTGCATACTACCACACCTAGGCCCTTAGATTGTGGGCCCGCATGTGATACCACGCCTATCGTTAGAACCCTCCTACACTAAATAACTCAGTGAGAGATGAGACCAGTATATTTACATGTATGTATTTATATAAGAAAAAATATATTTATTGGTGAAAAAGAGATACGATCACTTCGCATGATTTCAAAGGTCTGATTAACTTAACGTAACTAAGAGCCTGCCACTTAAAAATTCTCTTTACGGGATGTTGCTTATATTTGAACAGGCGAAATTTAACGTAACTTAATGTCACGTCTAAGTCTGTTTCAATTTGATTTTTTAAGTTCTAAGTTACGTTGAGTTAAGTTAAGTTTCCGTAATTAGTCCTTAAGTCATGTAGTGTGCGCAAAAGGCTCCGCAAGCATTGTCCGAGGAGTCATCAGACTAGGATGAGCATACTTTGAACTGTCATTAAATTATAACTTAAGAAAGTTTTATTACATGGCAGTTTTAAAGTGCAGGTGCAAAAATTCCATAAAATTTATGAGGGAAATGTTTCCACATGCAGGAGTACATATCATGTATTTAGGCGCCCGGTATTAGCAGTCGCGCCTAAACATACTCAAAGCATCGTGTGAATTTCGCGAAATGCAGAAATTGACGTATGCCCAACTTGGCTATGTCGGTTAAGGGCCAGTTTTTCAGTGCTAGGTTAACCTTGCTGTTTAAACTAAGTTTAAACTCAATGTGCAGTTTTTCAGTTCTATTTAAACGTAGTTTAAATGAAATGCAAAACTGAAATTTGACTAGCTCAACTCACGAAGTGGTTCTCTTCAACAATCCCAAGAATTAGGACCAATTTCAGATGGAAAAGTTAAACGGCACTTACGTTTAATAATTATGAACACTGATCGTGAGAAGAAAGCAAGTTGTACCTTTTAAATAAAAAAAAACAAGTAAAAAGTTTTTGAAAAGCTGTAAACTTGAAATATAAGAAAACAATTATTTTCAAAATATCATGATCGTACAAAGCTCATGTCGCAGCTAGAGAAAAAAAAAAAACTAGCAGAAGGTAGGTTAAATTTAAAAAGGAATTAGTGAAAGCTTTTGTAGAACTTCGTAAAACACCGTAACAAATCGACTTCAAATTATTAATGACTTAAATTTTAAAAACGAGGTAAAAAATTAGGAAAAAAATTGCTTTTACATCAAAGCTTTTCAAAAACTTCATAGGATTAATGTAGGATTCGAATTTAAAATCTTTGTTTTAGCAATGCTAACAAGCCTTAAATAGCATGGAATGCGTAGCTGAAAATATAGCTTTCAGGTAAAAGCTGTATGTACGTACGAAAGCACTAAATGAGAGCTAACTAGAGATGCCAGATCGAAATAGAACATATCGATTTTTAAATCGATTCGAATTGAAATAAAAATAATCGATTCAAAAAGAAACAAAACACTGTAACCTGACCCCGATCCAAATAAGGCTAAGTAAATCCCACTCAGCCCGACCCCGTTGGAAGGATCGCTTTTTGGGACTACCGTTAGTTGAGCTTGACGACAACGATTGATGGACAAACCGACCCAGGCGAGTCTTACTAAGTAGTGCCACTACAACAGCATCTGCTCAACATTGAAATTGCAAATATTTGTTGAATGTAGTTGTTAAAACATACATCGTTTATAACGGTTTCAATATCCACATTTATCCTAAGGCTATCAGGTAGCTAACAATCTGTAAATACTTCTGAAAAAAAAAATTTTGAGATAAGGTTTTTTCATATTAAGACAACGATATGAGCATTCAACAGAAACTTCATAAATTCTTAAGAAAATGGTTAAGTTTTATAAATTTTGTTGTTTGTCAGGAAATACCAAGCGCCCCTTTTTTACCAGCCATCATACCAGGTTCATTAAAATTTTCTAGATTTTCTGGGGTAAACCGAAGATTAATATGCATCAATTGAGGAAAAATCGAACGTCGATTCTCGAGTATTTTGGATCGATTCACGGATCGAGTCGGGACTAAAAAGTGGTTAAAAAATCGATTCAGACGGGCTCGATTTAATCGATTTAAAAACGGTATCTCTAGTATGTACATACTTACGTATGTGTTGGAAAGTAGAAATTGCTCAATATTTGCAAGCGCATTTGTGCCTAGCTTTTCGCTCCTATGCTTATTTGGTTAAGGCATTAAACTGTAAGTACCACAGCTATGCTATTAAATACAAATGCAACATTTGCCTTAGCCACAGCCAATGTTGAAACAATGACACAGTTGTTTAGAGGAGGCACAATTGAATGCACGAACAGACGAGATGTTGGTTGCAACCGCAGCGCATACAACATTGCTCCAAGAGTGTTGACATTTTCGCAGTTGTTGTATTTGTAGTTATGCTAGTTGTATAATTTTAGTTGCGCAAACTAGAAAATCCTTAAGGATTACACATTTAATAAGATTTGCAGAAGAAACATGCAACAGTAGCAGCAGCAGCTGGAACTACATACATACATACATATATAGTCGTTCATTCAACGCAGAGGAGAAAAGTTCAAGAGGCGTAGTCTATTTGTAACCCAACTTGGAATGCGCATTTCTTCTGCGAAAAGGATTTCAAAATTATCTGTACAACTCCTTGCATCTTGGCTGGTATGAGGATGTCGGTATTCGAGGCCTTGACGGGGTTGAATGAGCTGATGACCGAAAGCAGTTCAATGATTTGAAACTGCTGTCATTGAGATCCACAGATTCCAAGCGGAAATTGCCCGCAATTCTGTAAACACATACAAACATACCCAGCAAAAAAAAAACGATTACCACAGAAACGAAAGCGGAAACGAGCTAGGCGATGGGAATCGCTTACCCTTTCGCTTCAAGAAGGCGTTACTTTAACTTGGGCATGTCATTGGCCGTAACGAGTGAAGGAAGAACGCATGGATAAACAGAATCCAGAGAAGCGAACAAAGAATGTCTTATAGAGAAACTAATGTAGAATGCCTAGATAAGTCCATACTTATTTATATTAAATTGAAATCAGAAAATGTCTTTAAAAATTAAAATTAATTAAAATTTTTATAAATCAGGCTATATACATAACGGGTGATTTTTTTGAGGTTAGGGTTTTCATGCATTAGTATTTGACAGATCACGTGGGATTTCAGACATGGTGTCAAAGAGAAAGATGCTCAGTATGCTTTGACATTTCATCATGAATAGACTTACTAACGAGCAACGCTTGCAAATCATTGAATTTTATTACCAAAATCAGTGTTCGGTTCGAAATGTGTTTCGCACACCCAATTGCTGCGAACGGCGACGAATCGACATTTCACGGTCTTCAGCAACACTCTCAGAAACAGACGCAATATTCTCTTCTGTACGCACTGTACGCATTCGTGTGGTTGGTTTAATGTCCAATAAAGTAAACTGAGTGCGAAACTTGGTCACAATCGCATTAATTGTTTGCTCACTTGGTCGATTATGTAGACCATAAATCGGACGTAAAGCGAACCGAACACTGATTTTGGTAATAAAATTCAATGATTTGCAAGCGTTGCTCGTTAGTAAGTCTATTCATGATGAAATGTCAAAGCATACTGAGCATCTTTCTCTTTGACACCATGTCTGAAATCCCACGTGATCTGTCAAATACTAATGCATGAAAATCCTAACCTCAAAAAAATCACCCGTTACATATGTATGTATTCGGGTATTTAGATTTTACTTAAAAATCGGTATGTATATACATACATACATGCATATATGATTAAGCTTAAAATTGTATTTCCCCACTCTTGTACTTCACTTCATTGATTGACTTCAACTTCGCTGCAAATTGAACAACGCAAAACATGATTTTTATGGGAGCCATAGAAAGTAACGGTAGACAACGAATTTTTGGATATCCAGTCTATTTTTCAGCTGAGTACGATGCAGCATTCTGCTTTGCATTCCCCGCAATGAAACAAAGAAGGGAAAGAAATAAAATATTGTAGGACATTCTACTTTGCATTCCCCGAAATGAAATAAAGAAGGGAAAGAAATAAAATATTGTAGGACATTCTAATTTGCATTACCGGCAAAGCCTAGGAGAAAAAACGCGAAGGCATTATAACGCTATGCCTTCTAGAACACGTTACCACTAAAAGCGATTACCGATTTTTTGCTGGGTATGTTCGACAGAGCGTATGAGTAATACCTATACACTAAAAGGACCAGTTACTATCGAAATTCCACAGTTTTTCTAGTTTTTTTTTAACCCTTGCAGAGGTTTTCTAACTTAGCACGTCGTTAACCTTTTAACGTACAAAATTACTTGTCGTAAAATATCCTGCTTTTAAACTAAAACATGACTAGAAATTTTTATATCTATGAAGGTTTTTGGCAGGACTTGGAATTGACCCAACACATTTCAGTTTGTCGATAAATTTCGATAATTGGATACATATCGATAACTCAATGAATTTCAAAAACACTAGAATGCGATAACTCAAAAAAGTTCGATAACTCGACTAATTTCGTTAAATTTTGATAATCATGCGTTTCTAGGGCTCAATAAGTTTCGATAACTCTGAAATATATATATCTCGATATAAATCGATAAACTTTGGATACCTCTATAAATTTCGTTAACTCGGTTATTACTGCTTATCGAAGTTTATCGTGTTACCAGAGTGTAACGAGTTATCGAAATTTATAAATAGCCTTTGAAAAATATGGAGCTGTCAACCATATTTTTCAAAGGCTATTTATAAATTTCGATAACTCGTTACACTCTGGTAACACGATAAACTTCGATAAGCAGTAATAACCAGATAAACTTTTATAACCTTAAAATTACGATTATTGGATATATTTTGAAAAATTCAAAATGTTCGATTCGATAAATCGCCAAATTTTAGTAAATCAATAAATATCGATAACTCTTCAAATATCCTCATTTCATTCAATAAATATCGATAATTTGATAAATTTCATCTACTTCCCGGGCCTTTCCGAGTGAAAAGTCTGCCACTCTAACTACTTCGCTAAGTCGGGCGCCTCTTTATTTCTACTAGATCGCTTCGAAAACTCAGCTGAAACTGAAGCTTATGAGGTTTAACCTGCAAAGGAAATATATAAAAATAGCCAGAAATTGATAAACCATCTCAACTCTTCATGCCACTCCAGTTAAATAAGTATCCACAGTTAAGTCTATCAGTGGTGGTATTTTGACAGTCGTTTTCAATCGCTGCAGTACGCTGTTTAATAAATTTTAACTTGTGAAGCTAGTAATGCATACAAGAATGATAAAATACTACATACATTGTGTAAAGCATATAAATTGCTTTAAATGAATGCAGATGGGGGTAAGCCCCATCACCACGAATAAGTAATCGATGGATATACTTAAATATGTGATTTTTCAACATCTATTTGTTTCTAGATTTCCATTTGGATGTTTCAATAAAGTTCCCTTTCTTGCTATATGACACTTTCTTTTCAACTTTGTTTCTATTCTTGTCTCATAAAATTTGACGAGCTTCCTTTGATTATTCGCCTTTTTGTCAATTGATGCTTTACGCACAACTTAAGTACAGACGCGAATTTCGCATGGCTGATATTCAAAACAATCAAAACAATTCGTATGAGTCGATTGGAATCAATGGGATTTGATTTGCGTCTTCAATTTGTTGCCTTGCCAGCAGAAAACAGCGATTTTTGCTAGGGATTTCTTGAAATCATCTGTACGCGGGAGTACAAAATAAAATAAATTAAATCTCAGGGTTCCACTTGAGTACAAGTATGTTGCAGTTTATTCTATGAGAATGTGTTTTGTTTTTGTTGACTACGCTGCCACCATCCCTTTGTCAACTACATTTTATGGCATAGCATTCGCGCGTATAGGATAAAATCAACTCGATTTTCATTTTATAAATTGTTATCCTGCATTGATTTTAAAATCTTCAGAAAATGAAAATAAGAAGCACTACTTACTTGAAAAAAAATGGAGGAAGAACCAAAAAGAAGTATTACTCAAGCGCTAACATATTTAATTGTTTGGGTGTGTGTGTGTGTGTGTGTGTTTGTACCTCTATCACTTTATCTCTGCACTTTACAGTAATTTTATTTTTATTGCTTCGAATAAAATATCCCATCGCAAGCAAGAGGCAACAACAATACATACATATGGGCGTGTGCCCGTGCGTGTATGTAGGCATGTTGGATTTGAGATTATTTTTCCGTTTTAGTTGTCTGCCATCTTATGTTATGTGCTGCTTTGCTATGTCGGCATTTCGAAAACTGCTTCGATTTATAGACAGCCAGATAAAAGCATTAAAAAAGACAAACACATAACGGCTTAAGAAAATTGTTAAGCAAATAACGGGAATCCCTTAGCGGCGTACCCAATCATGCATGTCACTCGCTCAGTCACTTAGTCAAATTGTCGTCGGTGAGTCGTAATAAGCTGCTTTGTAGATTTAGTCGTAAGTAGCAGTAGTGGCAAGTAAAATGTCTGCAGCTCGGAAGCGTTTAAGCCTGTGAACAAAGGTTTTTGCGTAACAACCAATAGCTGGAATGTTTGGTATATGAGTTTCAGTACTCTTGAAATACCTGAATTTAATAGTAAAGTGGAGATTCTATGTTCTCAAATTTGACACAGAGTGTCTGTCTTGGAGCAAGCGGATCGCTATATAAACGCGTGTTTGGTTGCGAAACCATCCCCATGCCAGCAATGGGTTGTGCGCTGAGTTTGGGACCCGTCACGTAAAAACAGGCTCCAATGAAAAAGAGAAACAAAGCCTCGGATGAGAACCCCCTTTTGATGACAACCACTGCAAACATTTAAAGGACTACGATTTGAGGACATGCACCTGGAGTGTGCGGACCCTTAATGGGGAGGGTGCCTCTGCCCGGCTGGTTGAAGTCCTCGTAAGGACAAAAGCTGACATCACCGCCATCCAAGAAATGTTTTGGACGGGGCAAGGCAAACAATGCCTGAGGCTTTGCGACGTCTACAACAGCTGTCATGTAAAGGAGCGCGAGTTCAGTGTTGGACTTGTGGTGGGAGGGAGACACCGTCGCCGAGTACTGTCGTTTACCTCGGAAGAGCGCTTACCCACAATCCGCATCAAATCGTGATTCTTCAACATCTCGCTTATCTGCGCCCAAAAGATGGATGAGGTATACAAGGATCTCTTATATGGGTGCTTGGAGCGAACGTACGAGCGCTGCCCCCGTCATAATTTCAAAATCGTGCTTGGCGCCTTCAATGCCAGGGTGGGCAAGGAAGGGATCTTTGGAACCACCGTCAGAAAATTCAGTCTCCTCACAGATTCAGCCGTGACAGACGAAAGTCACGCTTCCAGCGGTTTAGACTTACGCACACCCCGACGCCCGAACATCGACTCGGACCACTATCTTGTTGTAGCCAAGATACGCAACCGCAAAAAATGTTCGCCCAAATGTGCAAGGAAAGCTTAGTACCACCGCCGAAGAAGTAAGTGGATTTCAGCGAGCCCGAAAGAACAACTGGTACGATGAGGAGTGTCAGGAAGCTGCAGAGAAACAAGATGCCGCCTACAGGGCCACGCTGCGATCGGGAGCAACGCGCGCTATGTGGTACCTCTATAGGGCACTGAAGAGGGAAGCTAGACGTATCTGCCGAAATAAGAGGAGAGGGGTCGAAATATGTGAATGCGAAGAGCTTGCTATGATGACCGATAGGAGGAATGCCCGAAAATTTTACCAGCGAGTTAGGTGACTTACGAAAGGTTTCAAGGCCAGGGCGTACTCCTTTAAGAACAACAATGACGACCTAGTTACCGATGTCCAGAATGTACTTAAATTATGGAGGGAACACTTTTCCACGCTACTGAATGGTAGCAACACGGAAAGTTGTGGACAAGAAGATTCCGAGCCCGCAGTCGATGATGACGCAGTCGACGTTCCACCACCTGATTATGACGAGGTACGAATAGCAATAACGCGGCTGAAAAATAACAAAGCTGCTGGAGCTGACAGACTGCCAGTTTAGCTATTCAAATACGGTGACGAGGAGTTGATGAGGTGCATGCATCAACTTTTATGCATAATATGGTCAGATGAACGCTTGCCCGACGACTGGAATTCAAGTGTGCTCTGCCCAATCCATAAGAAAGGCGACCACGCCATTCGCGACAACTACCGCGGGATCAGCCTTCTAAGCATAGGTTACAAAAAGGTCTTATCGAGCGTGTTGTTTGAAAGACTGAAGGCCACTGTCAATGAACTGATTTGGACTTATTAGTGTGGTTTTAGACCTGGCAAATCCACCATAGACAAGGTATTCGCAATACGCCAAATCTTGGAAAAGATCCGCGAGAAAAGGATCGACACTCACCACCTATTTGTCGACTTTAAAGCCAACAGTACTGAAATGTGTTGCTTATGCGCCGCTATGTCTGAATTTGGCATCCCCTCCAAACTCATACCGCTGTGTAAAATGACGTTGAGCAATACCACCAGCTCTTTCAGAATAGGGAAGGGCCTCTCCGGGCCGTTCGCTACCAAACGGGGCTTCAGACAGGGCGACTCTCTTTCATGTGACTTCTTTAATCTGATGTTGGAGAAGATAATAAGAGCTGCAGAACTCAACCGCTCAGCAACAATCTACTACAAGGGCGTGTAATTGCTGGCTTATGCCGATGACAACGACAACATCGGTAACAAAAACCGCGAAGTGTGTTCTGCCTTTTCCAAGTTGTATAAGGAAGCAAAGCGAATGGGTCTGGTGTTTAAAAGTAGACAAGACGAAGTATATCCTGTCATCTAACACACAGTCAGCGCAATCGCTCCTTGGCACCCACGTCACTGTTGGCAGTTATAATTTGGAGAAACTAGAGAATTTCCTTTACTTAGGAACCAGCATTAACACCGATAATAATGTCAGCATGGAAATCCAACGCAGAATCAGTCTTGCCAACAAGTGCTACTTTGGACTGAGTAGGAAATTGAGTAATAAAGTCCTCACTCGAAGTACGAAAACCACACTCTCTAAGCACTGCCCGTGCTGGTATATGGCGCAGAAGCATGGACAATGACAACATCCGACGAGGCGGCTCTTGGAGTATTTGAGAGAAAGATTTTGCGGAAGATTTACGGGCCTTTGTGCGTTGGCGACGGCGAGTACCGCAGACAATGGAACGATGAGCTGGATGAGCTTTGCAATGACATGAACGTAGTATAGCTCTGAAAGCATTAAACTCAGAACCTGCTGGTGGAGGCAGAGGAAGAGGGAGGCCCCTCTCTTTACTCTTTTTATTACTAGATTATTACTAGATTTACCGCCCTATTCCCACAACACTGACAAAATTTATCGTATGACTATTGTCACAATTATTGCGCCTAAAACAAAATATGTATGTATAAACATTGGGGTTGTTTCGCCGTTGTCGCGTACTCAGTAGGTCATAATAACAACACTGACAAATGTCACCATACGAGAGTTTAAAATAAATTTGCGGCATAGTATTAGGCGCAGTAGTAAACGCAATAGTCAGCCGCTGAGTTTTGTCAGTGTTGTGGGAATAGGGCCGTTACTGTTTTCTAGTGAGGTCGTGGCCAAAGAGCCTGTCTTGTCTATGGTACTCACAGCGTTACTCATTTGATTCCCTTCGATCCCTCTGTGTCCCGTGAGATTATATAACCTTACCGTACTTGATCAGCTTGAGAATGATCATACATTTAGATAGGGGCCTGATTGACGCTTGTAAGTCTGAAAACATAACTATAAACGAGGCTTTTAACAATTTTCAAAGCATTAATTTCTCAGTTCAAAATTGCTGGCATATCAATCTGAAAGGCGCTGGGCCATTTGCAGATGGAAATATAAAGTCTAATTCCGGCTCCAATAGCACCTGCACTTATTCTTTCCTACATACCTCAATCGTTTGTGCACCAATGTATGTAAACTTTTTGGGGTCATGGTGATGGGATCTGTTTGTTATCGGTCTTATTTCCTGTCAAAACAGATTTTTGTAATTTATCTTCATATTCTTTTTTTTTTTCTTCACTATAAATAGACTACTTGAGCTTACACTCCTAGACTGCATATATCCAAGCAACAGAAGCCAAGAACAATTACCCAACTTGTGTGTCAACCACACTGAGTTTGAGAATAATTGAAAACAATATTGAGTGGTTTTTGGTCAAACTCTCCGCTCCGCAAGAAATAACAAAGCAAAGTTGTTATGTATGTATGCACATTAACTGTTTCCATTTTCTCATCGATTACCTATCGCACCTGGACACGGCGTCCTTATCTCAGTCACACAATGTGTATGCTCCTGTATTAGTGAATAAATGTGACTTCATCATTGTGGCTGACTGAAGTGATTGACTGACCAATTGCCTGTCAGTACAAGATTGCTTTACGATCCTTATTGTTCTCCTATAATATACAGACATGTATACGCACATACATAAATATTACTAGGCATATAACATGCCAGACATTCTCCTATTGCTACTGATTTTATTGCTGCTATTTGCTGCTTTGTTGTTTTTTTAGCTGCAACTGCTATCTTCTTGCACGCACTAAATTCTCAGCCTCACCTTTGGCTCATCGACAATTTGCCGGCTATCCTGCTGTTTTTTTTTTTTTTTTCAATAACATCGGTGATGAGACAAGAAATACAATGAATTTTGTGTGTGTTGACATTGGCAAAATTGAATTTTCATCGAATGAGCTGCAAATTTTCGTAATTTTCGTTGGGATATTTTGCTATATAATTTTGCGGCTATTGCAACTGCTATTGTTATTCTTGGCCTTTATCATGAGTGAAATTAATTTTCTGTTTTTTCGTGTTGTTACTATTATTATTCCTGTTATTGTTATTGTTGCATTTTCGTAATGTCTTTGTCAAGGCTTTGCCGACATTTCACGCTTTACATTTATTCGAGTGGGTCAGTACTGAAATGGCTCGACTGTGCCTTCTCGTGAGTATTCCCTTAAAGAAAAATTTATTGTGGCTTTTACAAAGACCACCGGAAAATTGGTTTTATTCATTAAGATGATGAAATGTGCATTTGATTGAAATTACGTATACATATAGTACGTATTTACACATATCGTCGTTTAAAGTACAAAACCGCGTATCAAGATAATGCCAAACCGCGTATGTGAGTGTGCATAAATTATTTTCTAGAGAGTAAAAACACTCATATTTCAAAATGGTTCTCTTTTTTATAAAGCCATCGCATTTCTGGCTAGTATATTTTCAGATGAATGGAATGGATAAAATTTTTAGCAAAAAATTTCAGTTACGCAGTTTTGTATGTCATATATGGTAGTAGTGTCATGTACACTATTACAGAACTTGAATAAGGAGACGCAGTAAAATGAAAGTCAAGAGCATACATAATATACTTACGGCAACAATTTACTAAAGGAAGTCCTTCATAAACTGAAAAAATTTAACCATAAACTATAATTTTGAAGTCCTCTTAATAGTCCCTAAGATAAACGCTGGGATCGTCTTGGTGACTTCCATAGCGGCACAGTTTATTAGTCACGCAGTTTTGTCGAGTGCCTTTGCTGCGAGTAGATCGATATGTAGAGTGAGCTGGATTATGGGTCCAGCTGCTGACCCACGTCAAGGTCAAATATATTTTAAAATCACACGTTCAGTTTTGGTTGCCGCGGTAGAGGTATAGAATAGGCGCGACTTTGCTTAGCAAATATTCACCAAAACTTATGACCATCCAATTCGCTCAGAAAATTCAATAATAATAAATTCGACATCACAGAGCCGCTTCCTTGCTGCCTGACTTTGTCCAGAATACCAAGAAACCACAGGGCTTTACGACAAAGATGCAACGTTTGAGCCGCTTTAGAAGTCCTTTGAACTTGCCGACTTCTTAATGATCTCATCGAAAGTACCCTTGGTGCGTATAATTCCTCCGGTCTTTTCTGACCTAATTTTGACGTAGAATACGTCTTACCTTAAGGTATGGGGGCTATGTTCAAATGTTGTAGTTGTAATTTTTAAAGCTTCACAAAAACGCTTATTGCACGAGAACTAATAAAGCGATTTCAAAGAAAAGTGTGGCGTTTCAAAGATAAAATTCCAAACCTGTCGACAGATTCATTTTTGTAAATAACCAATTCGGTTTCTGTCGTAAAAACAACGGTAAACATTGCCTTATTTTGGGGTCAATTTTGAGCCTTTAAAGTGCTCTAGCAACTTATTGTTGGCATATATAACTTT